>NC_134992.1:0-303030 GCF_050947335.1 Megachile rotundata
TCACAATCACACAATCACAATCACACAATCACAATCACACCAATCACAATCACACAATCACAATCACACAATCACAATCACACAATCACAATCACACAATCACATCACACAATCACAAATCACACAATCACAATCACACAATCACAATCACACAATCACAATCACACAATCACAATCACACAATCACAATCACACAATCACAATCACACAATCACAATCACACAATCACAATCACACAATCACAATCACACAATCACATCATCACACACATCACAATCACCACAATCACAATCACACAATCACAATCACACAATCACAATCACACAATCACAATCACACAATCACAATCACACAATCACAATCACACAATCACATCACACAATCACAATCACACAATCACAATCACACAATCACAATCACAACAATCACAATCAAAAAATCACAATCACACAATCACAATCAACAATCACATCACACAATCACAATCACACAATCACAATCACACAATCACAATCACAAATCCAACACACAATCACAATCACACAATCACAATCACACAATCACAATCACACAATCACAATCACACAATCAAATCACACAATCACAATATCACACAATCACAATCACCACACACAATCACCAATCACACAATCACAGATCACAAAATCACAATCACACAATAACAATCACACAATCACAATCACACAATCACAATCACACAATCACAATCACACAATCACAATCACACAATCACAATCACACAATCACAATCACACAATCACAATCACACAATCACTATCACACAATCACACAATCACACAATCACAAGTGTTTTATTATTGATATTTATTATTATATTTGATATTGATATTTATATATATATATTTATAATTATATTATATATGATAATTATCTTTACTTAAAATTATAATATAAATTATATTTATATATTTATCTTATATAAATTAAAATTCTAATTACTAATTATATATAAATTACTATATATTATATTTACATATTCACAATCATATATAAATATCAATATCACAATATCACAATCATAATATAATCTAGATAAAATATAACAATCACACAATCACAATCAAACAATCATCACAATCACAATCACAATCACAATCAACACATCACAATCACACAATCAATTCACAAATCAAATCACACATACAATCACACAATCAATTCACACAATCACAATCACACAATCACAATCACACTTCACAATCACACATCACACAATCACACATCACACAATCACACAATCACACAATCACAATCACATCACACAATCACACATCACACAATCATCCACAATCACACAATCACACATCCCACACCAATCACACAATCACACAATCACACAATCACACATCACACAATCACACATCACAATGCATCACAATCACACAATCAATAAAATCACTCTTATCACTACAATCACACAATCACACAATCACACAATCACACAATCACATTCACATTCACACAATCACACAATCACACAATCACATCAATCACACACACAATCAGCTACAATCACACAATCACACAATCACAATCACACAATCACACAATCATCACAAATCACACAATCAACAGCAATCACACAATCACACAATCACACAATCACAAATCACACAATCACACAATCACACAATCACACAATCACACAATCACACAATCACACACATCACACAATCACACAATCACACAATCCCACACAATCACACAATCACACAATCACACAATCACACAATCACAATCACACAATCACAATCACACAATCACAATCACACAATCACAATCACACAATCACAACACACAATCACAATCACACAATCACAATCACACAATCACAATCACACATCACAATCACACAATCACAATCACACAATCACAATCACACAATCACAATCACACAATCACAATCACACAATCACAATCACACAATCACAATCACACAATCACAATCACACAATCACAATCACACAATCACAATCACACAATCACAATCACACAATCACAATCACACAATCACAATCACACAATCACAATCACAACAATCACAATCACACAATCACAATCACACAATCACAATCACACAATCACAATCACACAATCACAATCACACAATCACAATCACACAATCACAACACACAATCACAATCACACAATCACAATCACACAATCACAACACACAATCACAACACACAATCACAATCACACAATCACAATCACACAATCACAATCACACAATCACAATCACACAATCACAATCACACAATCACAATCACACAATCACAATCACACAATCACAATCACACAATCACAATCACACAATCACAATCACACAATCACAATCACACAATCACAATCACAATCACAATCACACAATCACAATCACACAATCACAATCACACAATCACAATCACACAATCACAATCACACAATCACAATCACACAATCACAATCACACAATCACAATCACACAAACACATCACACAATCACACACAATCACAATCACACAATCACAATCACACAATCACAATCACACAATCACAATCACACAATCACAATCACACAATCACAATCACACAATCACAATCACACAATCACAATCACACAATCACATCACACAACACAATCACACAATCACAATCACACAATCACAATCACACAATCACAATCACACAATCACAATCACACAATCACAATCACACAATCACAATCACACAATCACAATCACACAATCACAATCACACAATCACAATCACACAATCACAATCACACAATCACAATCACACAATCACAATCACACAATCACAATCACACAATCACAATCACACAATCACAATCACACAATCACAATCACACAATCACAATCACACAATCACAATCACACAATCACAATCACACAATCACAATCACACAATCACAATCACACAATCACAATCACACAATCACAATCACACAATCACAATCACACAATCACAATCACACAATCACAATCACACAATCACAATCACACAACACAATCACACAATCACAATCACACAATCACAATCACACAATCACAATCACACAATCACAATCACACAATCACAATCACACAATCACAATCACACAATCACAATCACACAATCACAATCACAATCACAATCACACAATCACAATCACACAATCACAATCACACAATCACAATCACACAATCACAATCACACAATCACAATCACACAATCACAATCACACAATCACAATCACACAATCACAATCACACAATCACAATCACACAATCACAATCACACAATCACAATCACACAATCACAATCACACAATCACAATCACACAATCACAATCACACAATCACAATCACACAATCACAATCACACAATCACAATCACACAATCACAATCACACAATCACAATCACACAATCACAATCACACAATCACAATCACACAATCACAATCACACAATCACAATCACACAATCACAATCACACAATCACAATCACACAATCACAATCACACAATCACAATCACACAATCACAATCACACAATCACAATCACACAATCACAATCACACAATCACAATCACACAATCACAATCACACAATCACAATCACACAATCACAATCACACAATCACAATCACACAATCACAATCACACAATCACAATCACACAATCACAATCACACAATCACAATCACACAATCACAATCACACAATCACAATCACACAATCACAATCACACAATCACAATCACACAATCACAATCACACAATCACAATCACACAATCACAATCACACAATCACAATCACACAATCACAATCACACAATCACAATCACACAATCACAATCACACAATCACAATCACACAATCACAATCACACAATCACAATCACACAATCACAATCACACAATCACAATCACACAATCACAATCACACAATCACAATCACTCAATCACAATCACACAATCACAATCACACAATCACAATCACACAATCACAATCACACAATCACAATCACACAATCACAATCACACAATCACAATCACACAATCACAATCACACAATCACAATCACACAAGCACAATCACACAATCACAATCACACAATCACAATCACACAATCACACAATTTCAATCACACAATCGCAACCACACAGTCGCAGTCGCACAATCGCAGTCGCGCAAACACAGTCACGCAGTCACAGTCACGCGATCACAGTCACACAAACACACAATCACACAATCACACAATCACACAATCACACAATCACACAATAGCACAATCACACAATCGCACAATCACACAATCGCACAATCGCACAATCGCACAATCGCACAATCTCACAATTGCACAATCACACAATCGCACAATCACACAATCCCACAATCACGCAATCACACAATCACACAATCACACAATCACGCAATCACGCAATCACACAATCACGCAATCACGCAATCACGCAATCACGCAAACACGCAATCACGCAATCACGCAATCACACAATCACAATCACACAATCACACAATCACACAATCACACAATCACACAATCACACAATCACACAATCACACAATCACACAATCACACAATCACACAATCACACAATCACAATCACAAAATCACAATCACAAAATCACAATCACACACTCTCAATCACACAATCCCAGTCACACAATCCAATTACAGAATCACAATCACACAATCAGAATCACATAATCACAATCACACAATCACTATCACACAATCACAATCACACAATCACAATCACACAATCACACAATTGCAATCACACAATCGCAACCACACAGTCGCAGTCGCACAATCGCAGTCGCGCAAACACAGTCACGCAGTCACATTCACGCGATCACAGTCACACAAACACACAATCACACAATCACACAATAGCACAATCACACAATCGCACAATCACACAATCACACAATCACACAATCACGCAATCACGCAATCACACAATCACGCAATCACGCAATCACGCAATCACGCAACAACGCAATCACGCAATCACGCAAACACGCAATCACGCAATCACGCAATCACACAATCACCCAATCACACAATCACACAATCACACAATCACACAATCACACAACCACGCAATCACGCAATCACGCAATCACGCAATCACACAATCACGCAATCACGCAATCACGCAATCACGCAAACACGCAATCACGCAATCACGCAATCACACAATGACACAATCACACAATCACACAATCACACAATCAGACAATCACACAATCAGACAATCGCACAATCACAATCACACAATCACACAATCACACAATCACAATCACACAATCACAATCACACAATCACAATCACACAATCACAATCACACAATCACAACACACAATCACAATCACACTATCACAATCACACAATCACAATCACACAATCACAGTCACACAATCACAGTCACACCAATCACAATCACACAACCAACACACACACAACACACAACCACAACCACACACACAATCACACATCACAATCACACACACAATCACACAATCACAATCACACAATCACAATCACACAATCACAACACACAATCACAATCACACAATCACAATCACACAATCACAATCACACAATCACAATCACACAATCACAATCACACAATCACAATCACACAATCACAATCACACAATCACAATCACACAATCACAATCACACAATCACATCACACAATCACAATCACACAATCACAATCACACAATCACAATCACACAATCACAATCACACAATCACAATCACACAATCACAATCACACAATCACAATCACACATCACAATCACACAATCACAACACACAATCACAATCACACAATCACAATCACACAATCACAATCACACAATCACAATCACACAATCACAATCACACAATCACAATCACACAACACAATCACCACAATCACAATCACACAATCACAATCACACAATCACAATCACACAATCACAATCACACAATCACAATCACACAATCACAATCACACAATCACAATCACACAATCACAATCACACAACACAATCACACAATCACAATCACACAATCACAATCACACAACCACAACACACAATCACAACACACACCACAATCACACATCACACACACAACACATCACACAATCACAATCACACAATCACAATCACACATCACAAACACACATCACAATCACACAACACACCACACAACCCCCCCACCCACACCCCAACCCCCACCCCAACACACAATCACAATCACACAATCACAATCACACAATCACAATCACACAATCACAATCACACAATCACAATCACACAATCACAATCACACAATCACAATCACACAATCACAATCCACACAACACAATCACACAATCACAATCACACAATCACAATCACACAATCACAATCACACAATCACACACACAATCACAACACCAATCACAATCACACAATCACAATCACACAATCACAATCACACAATCACAATCACACAATCACAATCACACAATCACAATCACACAATCACAATCACACAATCACAATCACACAATCACAATCACACAATCACAATCACACAATCACAATCACACAATCACAATCACACAATCACAATCACACAATCACAATCACACAATCACAATCACACAACACAATCACAACACACAATCACAATCACACAACACAACACACACACAACCACAATCACACACACATCACAATCACACAATCACAATCACACAATCACAATCACACAATCACAATCACCACAATCACAATCACACAATCACAATCACACAATCACAATCACACAACACAATCACACAATCACAACACACAACACAATCACACAATCACAATCACACAATCACAATCACACAATCACAATCACACAATCACAATCACACAATCACAATCACACAATCACAATCACACAATCACAATCACACAATCACAATCACACAATCACAATCACACAATCACAATCACACAATCACAATCACACAATCACAATCACACAATCACAATCACACAATCACAATCACACACCACAACACACAATCACAATCACACAATCACAATCACACAATCACATCACACAATCACAACACACAATCACAACACACAATCACAATCACACAATCACAATCACACAATCACAATCACACAATCACAATCACACAATCACAACACACAATCACATCACACAATCACAATCACACAATCACAATCACACAATCACAATCACACAATCACAATCACACAATCACAATCACACAATCACAATCACACAATCACAATCACACAATCACAATCACACAATCACAATCACACAATCACATCACACAACACAATCACACAATCACAATCACACAATCACAATCACACAATCACAATCACACAATCACAATCACACAACACACACACAACACAATCACACAATCACAACACACAATCACAATCACACAATCACAATCACACAATCACAATCACACAATCACAATCACACAATCACAACACACAATCACAATCACACAATCACAATCACACAATCACAATCACACAATCACAATCACACAATCACAATCACACAATCACAATCACACAATCACACAATCACACAATCACACAATCACACAATCACACATCACACAATCACACAATCACACAATCACAATCACACAATCACACAATCACACAATCACACAATCACACAATCACACAATCACACAATCACACAATCACACAATCACACAATCACACAATCACACAATCACACAATCACACAATCACACAATCACACAATCACACAATCACACAATCACACAATCACACAATCACACAATCACACAATCACACAATCACACAATCACACAATCACACAACACACAATCACAATCACACAATCACAACACCCACACCAATCACACAATCACAATCACACAATCACAATCACACAATCACAATCACACAATCACAATCACACAATCACAATCACACAATCACAATCACACAATCACAATCACACAATCACAATCACACAATCACAATCACACAATCACAATCACACAATCACAATCACACAATCACAATCACACAAATCACACAATCACACACAATCACAATCACACAATCACAATCACACAATCACAATCACACAATCACAATCACACAATCACAATCACACAATCACAATCACACAATCACAATCACACAATCACAATCACACAATCACAATCACACAATCACAATCACACAATCACAATCACACAATCACAATCACACAATCACAATCACACAATCACAATCACACAATCACAATCACACAATCACAATCACACAATCACAATCACACAATCACAATCACACAATCACAATCACACAATCACAATCACACAATCACAATCACACAATCACAATCACACAATCACAATCACACAATCACAATCACACAATCACAATCACACAATCACAATCACACAATCACAATCACACAATCACAATCACACAATCACAATCACACAATCACAATCACACAATCACAATCACACAATCACAATCACACAATCACAATCACACAATCACAATCACACAATCACAATCACACAATCACAATCACACAATCACAATCACACAATCACAATCACACAATCACAATCACACAATCACAATCACACAATCACAATCACACAATCACAATCACACAATCACAATCACACAATCACAATCACACAATCACAATCACACAATCACAATCACACAATCACAATCACACAATCACAATCACACAATCACAATCACACAATCACAATCACACAATCACAATCACACAATCACAATCACACAATCACAATCACACAATCACAATCACACAATCACAATCACACAATCACAATCACACAATCACAATCACACAATCACAATCACACAATCACAATCACACAATCACAATCACACAATCACAATCACACAATCACAATCACACAATCACAATCACACAATCACAATCACACAATCACAATCACACAATCACAATCACACAATCACAATCACACAATCACAATCACACAATCACAATCACACAATCACAATCACACAATCACAATCACACAATCACAATCACACAATCACAATCACACAATCACAATCACACAATCACAATCACACAATCACAATCACACAATCACAATCACACAATCACAATCACACAATCACAATCACACAATCACAATCACACAATCACAATCACACAATCACAATCACACAATCACAATCACACAATCACAATCACACAATCACAATCACACAATCACAATCACACAATCACAATCACACAATCACAATCACACAATCACAATCACACAATCACAATCACACAATCACAATCACACAATCACAATCACTCAATCACAATCACACAATCACAATCACACAATCACAATCACACAATCACAATCACACAATCACAATCACACAATCACAATCACACAATCACAATCACACAATCACAATCACACAATCACAATCACACAATCACAATCACACAAGCACAATCACACAATCACAATCACACAATCACAATCACACAATCACACAATTTCAATCACACAATCGCAACCACACAGTCGCAGTCGCACAATCGCAGTCGCGCAAACACAGTCACGCAGTCACAGTCACGCGATCACAGTCACACAAACACACAATCACACAATCACACAATCACACAATCACACAATCACACAATAGCACAATCACACAATCGCACAATCACACAATCGCACAATCGCACAATCGCACAATCGCACAATCTCACAATTGCACAATCACACAATCGCACAATCACACAATCCCACAATCACGCAATCACACAATCACACAATCACACAATCACGCAATCACGCAATCACACAATCACGCAATCACGCAATCACGCAATCACGCAAACACGCAATCACGCAATCACGCAATCACACAATCACACAATCACACAATCACACAATCACACAATCACACAATCACACAATCACACAATCACACAATCACACAATCACACAATCACACAATCACAATCACAAAATCACAATCACAAAATCACAATCACACACTCTCAATCACACAATCCCAGTCACACAATCCCAATTACAGAATCACAATCACACAATCAGAATCACATAATCACAATCACACAATCACTATCACACAATCACAATCACACAATCACAGTCACACAAACACACAATCACACAATCACACAATAGCACAATCACACAATCGCACAATCACACAATCACACAATCACACAATCACGCAATCACGCAATCACACAATCACGCAATCACGCAATCACGCAATCACGCAACAACGCAATCACGCAATCACGCAAACACGCAATCACGCAATCACGCAATCACACAATCACCCAATCACACAATCACACAATCACACAATCACACAATCACACAACCACGCAATCACGCAATCACGCAATCACGCAATCACACAATCACGCAATCACGCAATCACGCAATCACGCAAACACGCAATCACGCAATCACGCAATCACACAATGACACAATCACACAATCACACAATCACACAATCAGACAATCACACAATCAGACAATCGCACAATCACAATCACACAATCACACAATCACACAATCACAATCACACAATCACAATCACACAATCACAATCACACAATCACAATCACACAATCACAATCACACAATCGCAATCACACTGTCACAATCACACAATCACAATCACACAATCACAGTCACACAATCACAGTCACACAATCACAATCACACAATCACAATCACACAATCACAATCACACAATCACAATCACACAATCACAATCACACAATCACAATCACACAATCACAATCACACAATCACAATCACACAATCACAATCACACAATCACAATCACACAATCACAATCACACAATCACAATCACACAATCACAATCACACAATCACAATCACACAATCACAATCACACAATCACAATCACACAATCACAATCACACAATCACAATCACACAATCACAATCACACAATCACAATCACACAATCACAATCACACAATCACAATCACACAATCACAGTCACACAATCACAATCACACAATCACAATCACACAATCACAATCACACAATCACAATCACACAATCACACAATCACACAATCACACAATCACACAATCACACAATCACACAATCACGCAATCACGCAATCACGCAATAACACAATCACGCAATCACGCAATCACGCAATCACGCAAACACGCAATCACGCAATCACGCAATCACACAATCACACAATCACACAGTCACACAATCACACAATCACACAATCACGCAATCACGCAATCACGCAATCACGCAATCACACAATCACGCAATCACGCAATCACGCAATCACGCAATAACGCAATCACGCAATCACCCAATCACACAATCACACAATCACACAATCACACAATCACACAATCACAATCACACAATCACAATCACACACTCTCAATCACACAATCGCACAATCACAATCGCACAATCACAAAACCACAATCACCATCACACAATCACAGTCGCACAATCACAGTCGCACAATCACAGTCGCACAATCACAGTCGCACAATCACAATCGCACAATCACAATCGCACAATCACAATCGCACAATCACAATCGCACAATCACAATCGCACAATCCCCATCGCCCAATCCCCATCGCACAATCCCCATCGCACAATCCCCATCGCACAATCCCCATCGCACAATCCCCATCGCACAATCCCCATCGCACAATCCCCATCGCACAATCCCAATCGCACAATCACAATCGCACAATCACAATCGCACAATCACAACCGCACAAACACAACCGCACAATCACAACCGCACAATCACAACCGCACAATCACAACCGCACAATCACAACCGCACAATCACAACCGCACAATCACAACCGCACAATCACAACCGCACAATCACAACCGCACAATCACAACCGCACAATCACAATCGCACAATCACAATCGCACAATCACAATCGCACAATCCCCATCGCACAATCCCAATCGCACAATCCCAATCGCACAATCACAATCGCACAATCACACAATCACACAATTGCAATCACACAATCGCAACCGCCAGTCGCAGTCGCACAATCGCAGTCGCGCAAACACAGTCACGCAGTCACAGTCACGCGATCACAGTCACACAACCACACAATCACACAATCACACAATAGCACAATCACACAATCGCACAATCACACAGTCGCACAATCGCACAATCGCACAATCGCACAATCTCACAATTGCACAATCACACAATCGCACAATCACACAATCCCACAATCACTCAATCACACAATCACACAATCACGCAATCACGCAATCACACAATCACGCAATCACGCAATCACGCAATCACGCAAACACGCAATCACGCAATCACGCAATCACACAATCACACAATCACACAATCACACAATCAGACAATCACACAATCACACAATCACGCAATCACGCAATCACACAATCACGCAATCACGCAATCACGCAATCACGCAATCACACAATCACGCAATCACGCAATCACGCAATCACGCAATCACGCAATCACGCAATCACGCAAACACGCAATCACGCAATCACGCAATCACACAATCACACAATCACACAATAACAATCACACAATCACACAATCACACAATCACACAATCACACCATCACGCAATCACGCAATCACGCAATCACACAATCACGCAATCACGCAATCACGCAAACACACAATCACACAATCACACAATCACACAATCACACAATCACACAATAACAATCACACAATCACACAATAACAATCACACAATCACAATCACACACTCTCAATCACACAATCGCACAATCACAAAACCACACAATCACACAATCACACAATCACACAATCACTCAATCACACAATCACACAATCACACAATCACAATCACACAATCACACAATTGCAATCACACAATAGCAAAAACACAATCACAATCACACAATCACAATCACACAATCACAATCACACAATCACAATCACACAATCACAATCACACAATCACAATCACACAATCACAATCACACAATCACAATCACACAATCACAATCACACAATCACAATCACACAATCACAACACACAATCACAATCACACAATCACACACACACACACCCACACACAATCACCACACACAATCACACAATCACAATCACACAATCACAATCACACAATCACAATCACACAATCACAATCACACAATCACAATCACACAATCACAATCACACAATCACAATCACACAATCACAATCACACAATCACAATCACACAATCACAATCACACAATCACAATCACACAATCACAATCACACAATCACAATCACACAACACAATCACACAACACAACACACAATCACAATCACACAATCACAATCACACAATCACAATCACACAATCACAATCACACAATCACAACACACAATCACAATCACACAATCACAATCACACAATCACAATCACACAATCACAATCACACAATCACAATCACACAATCACAATCACACAATCACAATCACACAATCACAATCACACAATCACAATCACACAATCACAATCACACAATCACATCACACAATCACAATCACACAATCACAATCACACAATCACAATCACACAATCACAATCACACAATCACAATCACACAATCACAATCACACAATCACAATCACACAATCACAATCACACAATCACAATCACACAATCACAATCACACAATCACAATCACACAATCACAATCACACAATCACATCACACAATCACAATCACACAATCACAATCACACAATCACAATCACACAATCACAATCACACAATCACCAATCACACAATCACACAATCACACAATCACACAATCACACATCACACAATCACACAATCACACAACACACAATCACACAATCACACAATCACACAATCACACAATCACACAATCACACAATCACACAATCACACAATCACACAATCACACAATCACACAATCACACAATCACACAATCACACAATCACACAATCACACAATCACACAATCACACAATCACACAATCACACAATCACACAATCACACAATCACACAATCACACAATCACACAATCACACAATCACACATCACCACAACACACAATCACAACACAATCACACAATCACACAATCACACAATCACACAATCACACAATCACACAATCACACAATCACACAATCACACAATCACACAATCACACAATCACACAATCACACAATCACACAACACACAATCACACAACACACACACAATCACACAATCACACAATCACACAATCACACAATCACACAATCACACAACACACAATCACAATCACACAATCACAATCACACACTCCAATCACACAATCACAACCACACCAACACAATCACACAACACAACCACACCAATCACAATCACACAATCACAATCACACAATCACAATCACACAATCACAATCACACAATCACAACCCACAATCACAATCACACAATCACAACCACACAATCACAATCACACAATCACAATCACACAATCACAATCACACAATCACAATCACACAATCACAATCACACAATCACAATCACACAATCACAATCACACAATCACAATCACACAATCACAATCACACAATCACAATCACACAATCACAATCACACAATCACAATCACACAATCACAATCACACAATCACAATCACACAATCACAATCACACAATCACAATCACACAATCACAATCACACACACACAACACACAATCACAATCACACAATCACAATCACACAATCACAATCACACAATCACAATCACACAATCACAATCACACAATCACAATCACACAATCACAATCACACCATCACAATCACACAATCACAATCACACAATCACAATCACACAATCACAATCACACAATCACAATCACACAATCACAATCACACAATCACAATCACACAATCACACAACACACAATCACAATCACACAATCACAATCACACAATCACAATCACACAATCACAATCACACAATCACAATCACACAATCACAATCACACAATCACAATCACACAATCACAATCACACAATCACAATCACACAATCACAATCACACAATCACAATCACACAATCACAATCACACAATCACAATCACACAATCACAATCACACAGTCACAATCACACAATCACAATCACACAATCACAATCACACAATCACAATCACACAATCACAATCACACAATCACAATCACACACAATCACAATCACACAATCACAATCACACAATCACAATCACACAATCACAATCACACAATCACAATCACACAATCACAATCACACAATCACAATCACACAATCACAATCACACAATCACAATCACACAATCACAATCACACAATCACAATCACACAATCACAATCACACAATCACAATCACACAATCACAATCACACAATCACAATCACACAATCACAATCACACAATCACAATCACACAATCACAATCACACAATCACAATCACACAATCACAATCACACAATCACAATCACACAATCACAATCACACAATCACAATCACACAATCACAATCACACAATCACAATCACACAATCACAATCACACAATCACAATCACACAATCACAATCACACAATCACAATCACACAATCACAATCACACAATCACAATCACACAATCACAATCACACAATCACAATCACACAATCACAATCACACAATCACAATCACACAATCACAATCACACAATCACAATCACACAATCACAATCACACAATCACAATCACACAATCACAATCACACAATCACAATCACACAATCACAATCACACAATCACAATCACACAATCACAATCACACAATCACAATCACACAATCACAATCACACAATCACAATCACACAATCACAATCACACAATCACAATCACACAATCACAATCACACAATCACAATCACACAATCACAATCACACAATCACAATCACACAATCACAATCACACAATCACAATCACACAATCACAATCACACAATCACAATCACACAATCACAATCACACAATCACAATCACACAATCACAATCACACAATCACAATCACACAATCACAATCACACAATCACAATCACTCAATCACAATCACACAATCACAATCACACAATCACAATCACACAATCACAATCACACAATCACAATCACACAATCACAATCACACAATCACAATCACACAATCACAATCACACAATCACAATCACACAATCACAATCACACAAGCACAATCACACAATCACAATCACACAATCACAATCACACAATCACACAATTTCAATCACACAATCGCAACCACACAGTCGCAGTCGCACAATCGCAGTCGCGCAAACACAGTCACGCAGTCACAGTCACGCGATCACAGTCACACAAACACACAATCACACAATCACACAATCACACAATCACACAATCACACAATAGCACAATCACACAATCGCACAATCACACAATCGCACAATCGCACAATCGCACAATCGCACAATCTCACAATTGCACAATCACACAATCGCACAATCACACAATCCCACAATCACGCAATCACACAATCACACAATCACACAATCACGCAATCACGCAATCACACAATCACGCAATCACGCAATCACGCAATCACGCAAACACGCAATCACGCAATCACGCAATCACACAATCACACAATCACACAATCACACAATCACACAATCAGACAATCACACAATCAGACAATCGCACAATCACAATCACACAATCACACAATCACACAATCACACAATCACAATCACAATCACACAATCACAATCATACAATCACAATCACACAATCACAATCACACAATCACAATCACACAATCACAATCACACAATCACAATCACACAATCACAATCACACAATCACAATCACACAATCACAATCACACAGTCACAATCACACAATCAGAATCACACAATCACAATCACACAATCACTATCACACAATCACAATCACACAATCACAATCACACAATCACACAATTGCAATCACACAATCGCAACCACACAGTCGCAGTCGCACAATCGCAGTCGCGCAAACACAGTCACGCAGTCACAGTCACGCGATCACAGTCACACAAACACACAATCACACAATCACACAATCACACAATCACACAATCACAATCACACAATCACAATCACACACTCTCAATCACACAATCACAATCACACAATCACAATCACACAATCACAGTCACACAATCACAATCACACAATCACAATCACACAATAGCACAATCACACAATCGCACAATCACACAATCACACAATCACGCAATCACGCAATCACGCAATCACACAATCACGCAATCACGCAATCACGCAATCACGCAATAACGCAATCACGCAAACACGCAATCACGCAATCACGCAATCACACAATCACACAATCACACAATCAGACAATCACACAATCACAATCACACAATCACACAATCACACAATTGCAATCACACAATCGCAAAAACACAATCACAATCGCACAATCACAATCGCACAATCACAATCGCACAATCACAATCGCACAATCACAATCGCACAATCACAATCGCACAATCACAATCGCACAATCACAATCGCACAATCACAATCGCACAATCACAATCGCACAATCACAATCGCACAATCACAATCGCACAATCACAATCGCACAATCACAATCGCACAATCACAATCGCACAATCACAATCGCACAATCACAATCGCACAATCACAATCGCACAATCACAATCGCACAATCACAATCGCACAATCACAATCGCACAATCACAATCGCACAATCACAATCGCACAATCACAATCGCACAATCACAATCGCACAATCAGAATCGCACAATCACAATCGCACAATCACAATCGCACAATCACAATCGCACAATCACAATCGCACAATCACAATCGCACAATCACAATCGCACAATCACAATCGCACAATCACAATCGCACAATCACAATCGCACAATCCCAATCACACAATCGCAACCACACAGTCGCAGTCGCACAATCGCAGTCGCGCAAACACAGTCACGCAGTCACAGTCACGCGATCACAGTCACACAAACACACAATCACACAATCACACAATCACACAATAGCACAATCACACAATCGCACAATCACACAATCGCACAATCGCACAATCGCACAATCGCACAATCTCACAATTGCACAATCACACAATCGCACAATCACACAATCCCACAATCACTCAATCACACAATCACACAATCACACAATCACGCAATCACGCAATCACACAATCACGCAATCACGCAATCACGCAATCACGCAAACACGCAATCACGCAAACACGCAATCACGCAATCACTAAAATCACACAATCACACAATCACACAATCAGACAATCACACAATCAGACAATCGCACAATCACAATCACACAATCACACAATCACACAATCACAATCACAATCACACAATCACAATCATAAAATCACAATCACACAATCACAATCACACAATCACAATCACACGATCACAATCACACAATCACAGTCACACAATCACAGTCACACAATCACAATCACACAATCACAATCACACAATCACACAATCACACAATCACACAATCACACAATCACACAATCACACAATCACAATCACACAATCACAATCACACAATCACAATCACACAATCACAATCACACAATCACAATCACACACTCTCAATCACACAATCGCACAATCACAAAACCACAATCACAATCACACAATCACAGTCACACAATCACAGTCACACAATCACAATCGCACAATCACAATCGCACAATCACAATCGCACAATCACAATCGCACAATCACAATCGCACAATCACAATCGCACAATCACAATCGCACAATCCCCATCGCACAATCCCCATCGCACAATCCCAATCGCACAATCCCAATCGCACAATCCCAATCGCACAATCCCAATCGCACAATCCCAATCGCACAATCCCAATCGCACAATCCCAATCGCACAATCCCAATCGCACAATCCCAATCGCACAATCCCAATCGCACAATCCCAATCGCACAATCACAATCGCACAATCACAATCGCACAATCACAATCGCACAATCACAATCGCACAATCACAATCGCACAATCACAATCTCACAATCACAATCTCACAATCACAATCTCACAATCACAATCGCACAATCACAATCGCACAATCACAATCGCACAATCACAATCGCACAATCACAATCGCACAATCACAATCGCACAATCACAATCGCACAATCACAATCGCACAATCACAATCGCACAATCACAATCGCACAATCACAATCGCACAATCACAATCGCACAATCACAATCGCACAATCACAATCGCACAATCACAATCGCACAATCACAATCGCACAATCACAATCGCACAATCACAATCGCACAATCACAATCGCACAATCACAATCGCACAATCACAATCGCACAATCACAATCGCACAATCACAATCGCACAATCACAATCGCACAATCACAATCGCACAATCACAATCGCACAATCACAATCGCACAATCACAATCGCACAATCACAATCGCACAATCACAATCGCACAATCACAATCGCACAATCACAATCGCACAATCACAATCGCACAATCACAATCGCACAATCACAATCGCACAATCACAATCGCACAATCACAATCGCACAATCACAATCGCACAATCACAATCGCACAATCACAATCGCACAATCACAATCGCACAATCACAATCGCACAATCACAATCGCACAATCACAATCGCACAATCACAATCGCACAATCACAATCGCACAATCACAATCGCACAATCACAATCGCACAATCACAATCGCACAATCACAATCGCACAATCACAATCGCACAATCACAATCGCACAATCACAATCGCACAATCACAATCGCACAATCACAATCGCACAATCACAATCGCACAATCACAATCGCACAATCACAATCGCACAATCACAATCGCACAATCACAATCGCACAATCACAATCGCACAATCACAATCACAGAATCACAATCACACAATCACAATCACACATTCACAATCACACAATCAAAATCAGACAATCACACAATCAGAATCACACAATCCCAATCACACAATCACTATCACACAATCACAATCACACAATCACAATCACACAATCACAATCACACAATCACAATCACACAATCACAATCACACAATCACACAATTGCAATCACACAATCGCAACCACACAGTCGCAGTCGCACAATCGCAGTCGCGCAAACACAGTCACGCAGTCACAGTCCCGCGATCACAGTCACGCGATCACAGTCACACAAACACACAATCACACATTCACACAATAGCACAATCACACAATCGCACAATCACACAATCACACAATCACACAATCACGCAATCACGCAATCACACAATCACGCAATCACGCAATCACGCAATCACGCAATAACGCAATCACGCAAACACGCAATCACGCAATCACGCAATCACACAATCACCCAATCACACAATCACACAATCACACAATCACACAATCACACAATCACACAATCACACAATCACGCAATCACGCAATCACCCAATCACGCAATCACACAATCACGCAATCACGCAATCACGCAATCACGCAAACACGCAATCACGCAATCACGCAATCACACAATCACACAATCACACAATCACACAATCAGACAATCACACAATCAGACAATCGCACAATCACAATCACACAATCACACAATCACACAATCACACAATCACAATCACACAATCACAATCATACAATCACAATCACACAATCACAATCACACAATCGCAATCACACAATCGCAATCACACAATCACAGTCACACAATCACAATCACACAATCACAATCACACAATCACAATCACACAATCACAATCACACAAGCACAATCACACAATCACAATCACACAATCCCCATCGCACAATCCCCATCGCACAATCCCAATCGCACAATCCCAATCGCACAATCCCAATCGCACAATCACAATCGCACAATCACAATCGCACAATCACAATCGCACAATCACAATCGCACAATCACAATCGCACAATCACAATCGCACAATCACAATCGCACAATCACAATCGCACAATCACAATCGCACAATCACAATCGCACAATCACAATCGCACAATCACAATCGCACAATCACAATCGCACAATCACAATCGCACAATCACAATCGCACAATCAGAATCGCACAATCACAATCGCACAATCACACAATTGCAATCACACAATCGCAACCACACAGTCGCAGTCGCACAATCGCAGTCGCGCAAACACAGTCACGCAGTCACAGTCACGCGATCACAGTCACACAAACACACAATCACACAATCACACAATCACACAATCACAATCACACAATCACAATCACACAATCACAATCATACAATCACAATCACACAATCACAATCACACAATCGCAATCACACAATCGCAATCACACAATCACAATCACACAATCACAGTCACACAATCACAATCACACAATCACAATCACACCATCGCAATCACACAACCACAATCACACAACCACAATCACACAACCACAATCACACAACCACAATCACACAACCACAATCACACAATCACAATCACACAATCACAATCACACAATCACAATCACACAATCACAATAACACAATCACGCAATCACACAATCACACAATCACACAATCACACAATCACACAATCACGCAATCACACAATCACGCAATCACAAAATCACGCAATCACACATTCACGCAGTAACACAATCACACAATCACACAATCACACAATCACACAATCACACAACCACCATCACACAATCACAATCACACAATCACAATCACACAATCACAATCACACAATCACAATCACACAATCACAATCACACAATCACACAATCACAATCACACAATCACAATCACACAATCACAATCACACAATCACAATCACACAATCACAATCACACAATCACAATCACACAATCACAATCACACAATCACAATCACACAATCACAATCACACAATCACAATCACACAATCACAATCACACAATCACAATCACACAATCACAATCACACAATCACAATCACACAATCGCAGTCGCACAATCACAGTCGCACAATCGCAGTCACACAATCACAGTCACACAATCACAATCACGCAATCACAATCACGCAATCACAATCACGCAATCACAATCACACAATCACAATCACACAACCACAATCACACAACCACAATCACACAATCACAATCACACAATCACAATCACACACTCACAATCACACAATCACAATCACACAATCACAATCACACAATCGCAGTCACACAATCACAGTCACACAATCACAATCACACAATCGCAATCACACAACCGCAATCACACAACCACAATCACACAACCACAATCACACAACCACAATCACACAACCACATACACAACCACAATCACACAACCACAATCACACATCCACAATCACACAATCACAATCACACAATCACAATCACACAATCACAATCACATAATCACAATCACACACTCTCAATCACACAATCACAATGACACAATCACACAATTGCAATCACACAATCGCAATCACACTATCGCAGTCGCACAATCGCAGTCGCACAATCACAGTCGCACAATCGCAGTCACACAATCACAGTCACAGAATCACAGTCACACAATCACAGTCACACAATCACAGTCACACAATCATAGTCACACAATCACACAATAACACAATCACGCAACCACGCATTCACGCAACCACGCAATCACGCAACCACGCAATCACGCAACCACGCAATCACGCAATCACGCAATCACGCTATCACGCAATCACGCAATCACGCAATCACGCAATCACGCAATCACGCAATCACGCAATCACGCAATCACGCAATCACGCAATCACGCAATCACGCAATCACGCAAACACGCAATCACGCAATCACGCAATCACGCAATCACACAACCACACAATCACACAACCACACAATCACACAACCACACAATCACACAACCACACAATCACGCAGTCACGCAATCACGCAATCACGCAATCACGCAATCACGCAATCACGCAATCACGCAATCACGCAATCACGCAATCACGCAATCACACAATCACACAATAACACAATCACACAATCACAATCACACAATCACACAATCACACAATCACACAATCACACAATCACACAATCACAATCACACAATCACATTCACACAATCACAATCACACAATCACAATCACACAATCACACAATCACAATCACACACTCACAATCACACACTCACAATCACACACTCACAATCACACAATCGCAATCACACAATCACAATCACACAATCACAATCACACACTCACAATCACACAATCACAATCACACAATCACAATCACGCAATCACAATCACGCAATCACAATCACGCAATCACAATCACGCAATCACAATCACGCAATCACAATCACGCAATCACAATCACGCAATCACAATCACGCAATCACAATCACACAATCACAATCACACAACCACAATCACACAACCACAATCACACAATCACAATCACACAATCACAATCACACAATCACAATCACACAATCACAATCACACAATCACAATCACACAATCACAATCACACAATCACAATCACACAATCACAATCACACAATCACAATCACACAATCACAATCACACAATCACGATCACGCAATCACAATCACGCAATCACAATCACGCAATCACAATCACGCAATCACAATCACGCAATCACAATCACGCAATCACAATCACGCAATCACAATCACGCAATCACAATCACGCAATCACAATCACGCAATCACAATCACGCAATCACAATCACGCAATCACAATCACGCAATCACAATCACGCAATCACAATCACGCAATCACAATCACGCAACCACAATCACGCAATCACAATCACACAATCACAATCACACAATCACAATCACACAATCACAATCACACAATCACAATCACACAATCACAATCACACAATCACAATCACACAATCACAATCACACAATCACAATCACACAATCACAATCACACAATCACAATCACACAATCACAATCACACAATCACAATCACACAATCACAATCACACAATCACAATCACACAATCACAATCTCACAATCACAATCACACAATCACACAATCACACAATCACACAATCACACAATCACACAATCACACAATCCCACAATCACACAATCACACAATCACACAGTCACACAATCACACAGTCACACAATCACACAGTCACACAATCACACAGTCACACAATCACACAATCACACAATCACACAATCACACAATCACACAATCACACAATCACACAATCACACAATCACACAATCACACAATCACACAATCACACAATCACACAATCACACAATCACACAATCACACAATCACACAATCACACAATCACACAATCACACAATCACACAATCACACAATCACACAATCACACAATCACACAATCACACAATCACACAATCACACAATCACACAATCACACAATCACACAATCACACAATCACACAATCACACAATCACACAATCACACAATCACACAATCACACAATCACACAATCACACAATCACACAATCACACAATCGCACAATCACACAATCACACAATCACACAATCACAATCACAAAATCACAATCACACACTCTCAATCACACAATCCCAGTCACACAATCCCAATTACACAATCACAATCACACAATCAGAATCACATAATCACAATCACACAATCACTATCACACAATCACAATCACACAATCACAATCACACAATCACACAATTGCAATCACACAATCGCAACCACACAGTCGCAGTCGCACAATCGCAGTCGCGCAAACACAGTCACGCAGTCACATTCACGCGATCACAGTCACACAAACACACAATCACACAATCACACAATAGCACAATCACACAATCGCACAATCACACAATCACACAATCACACAATCACGCAATCACGCAATCACACAATCACGCAATCACGCAATCACGCAATCACGCAATAACGCAATCACGCAATCACGCAAACACGCAATCACGCAATCACGCAATCACACAATCACAAAATCACACAATCACACAATCACACAATCAGACAATCACACAATCAGACAATCGCACAATCACAATCACGCAATCACACAATCACACAATCACAATCACAATCACACAATCACAATCATACAATCACAATCACACAATCACAATCACACAATCACGATCACACAATCACAATCACACAATCACAGTCACACAATCACAATCACACAATCACAATCGCACAATCACAATCGCACAATCACAATCGCACAATCACAATCGCACAATCACAATCGCACAATCACAATCGCACAATCACAATCACACACTCTCAATCACACAATCCCAGTCACACAATCCCAATTACACAATCACAATCACACAATCACAATCTCACAATCACAATCACACAATCAGAATCACAGAATCACACAATTGCAATCACACAATCGCAATCACACAATCGCAATCACACAATCGCAATCACGCAACCGCAATCACACAACCACAATCACACAACCACAATCACACAACCACAATCACACAACCACATACACAACCACAATCACACAACCACAATCACACATCCACAATCACACAACCACAATCACACAACCACAATCACACAACCACAATCACACAACCACAATCACACAACCACAATCACACAATCACAATCACACAATCACAATCACACAATCACAATCACACAATCACAATCACACAATCACAATCACACAATCACAATCACATAATCACAATCACACACTCTCAATCACACAATCACAATGACACAATCACACAATTGCAATCACACAATCGCAATCACACTATCGCAGTCGCACAATCGCAGTCGCACAATCACAGTCGCACAATCGCAGTCACACAATCACAGTCACAGAATCACAGTCACACAATCACAGTCACACAATCACAGCCACACAATCACAGTCACACAATCACACAATAACACAATCACGCAACCACGCAATCACGCAACCACGCAATCACGCAACCACGCAATCACGCAATCACGCAATCACGCAATCACGCAATCACGCAATCACGCAATCACGCAATCACGCAATCACGCAATCACGCTATCACGCAATCACGCAATCACGCAATCACGCAATCACGCAATCACGCAATCACGCAATCACGCAATCACGCAATCACGCAATCACGCAAACACGCAATCACGCAATCACGCAATCACGCAATCACGCAATCACACAATCACACAATCACACAATCACAATCACACAATCACACAATCACACAATCACACAATCACACAATCACAATCACACAATCACATTCACACAATCACATTCACACAATCACAATCACACAATCACAATCACACAATCACAATCACACAATCACACAATCACAATCACACACTAACAATCACACAATCACAATCACGCAATCACAATCACGCAATCACAATCACGCAATCACAATCACGCAATCACAATCACGCAATCACAATCACGCAATCACAATCACGCAATCACAATCACGCAATCACAATCACGCAATCACAATCACGCAATCACAATCACGCAATCACAATCACGCAATCACAATCACGCAATCACAATCACGCAATCACAATCACGCAATCACAATCACGCAACCACAATCACGCAACCACAATCACGCAACCACAATCACGCAACCACAATCACGCAACCACAATCACGCAACCACAATCACGCAACCACAATCACGCAACCACAATCACGCAATCACAATCACGCAATCACAATCACGCAATCACAATCACGCAATCACAATCACCCAATCACAATCACACAATCACAATCACACAATCACAATCACACAATCACAATCACACAATCACAATCACACAATCACAATCACACAATCACAATCACACAATCACAATCACACAATCACAATCACACAATCACAATCACACAATCACAATCACACAATCACAATCACACAATCACAATCACACAATCACAATCACACAATCACAATCACACAATCACAATCACACAATCACAATCACACAATCACAATCACACAATCACAATCACACAATCACAATCACACAATCACAATCACACAATCACAATCACACAATCACAATCACACAATCACAATCACACAATCACAATCACACAATCACAATCACACAATCACAATCACACAATCACAATCACACAATCACAATCACACAATCACAATCACACAATCACAATCACACAATCACAATCACACAATCACAATCACACAATCACAATCACACAATCACAATCTCACAATCACAATCTCACAATCACAATCACACAATCACACAATCACACAATCACACAATCACACAATCACACAATCACACAATCACACAATCACACAATCCCACAATCACACAGTCACACAATCACACAGTCACACAATCACACAGTCACACAATCACACAGTCACACAATCACACAGTCACACAATCACACAATCACACAATCACACAATCACACAATCACACAATCACACAATCACACAATCACACAATCACACAATCACACAATCACACAATCACACAATCACACAATCACACAATCACACAATCACACAATCACACAATCACACAATCACACAATCACACAATCACACAATCACACAATCACACAATCACACAATCACACAATCACACAATCACACAATCACACAATCACACAATCACACAATCACACAATCACACAATCACACAATCACACAATCACACAATCACACAATCACACAATCACACAATCGCACAATCACACAATCGCACAATCACACAATCGCACAATCACACAATCGCACAATCACACAATCGCACAATCACACAATCGCACAATCACACAATCACACAATCACACAATCACAATCACAAAATCACAATCACACACTCTCAATCACACAATCCCAGTCACACAATCCCAATTACACAATCACAATCACACAATCAGAATCACATAATCACAATCACACAATCACTATCACACAATCACAATCACACAATCACAATCACACAATCACACAATTGCAATCACACAATCGCAACCACACAGTCGCAGTCGCACAATCGCAGTCGCGCAAACACAGTCACGCAGTCACATTCACGCGATCACAGTCACACAAACACACAATCACACAATCACACAATAGCACAATCACACAATCGCACAATCACACAATCACACAATCACACAATCACGCAATCACGCAATCACACAATCACGCAATCACGCAATCACGCAATCACGCAATAACGCAATCACGCAATCACGCAAACACGCAATCACGCAATCACCCAATCACACAATCACACAATCACACAATCACACAATCACACAATCACGCAATCACGCAATCACGCAATCACGCAATCACACAATCACGCAATCACGCAATCACGCAATCACGCAAACACGCAATCACGCAATCACGCAATCACACAATGACACAATCACACAATCACACAATCACACAATCAGACAATCACACAATCAGACAATCGCACAATCACAATCACACAATCACACAACCACACAATCACAATCACACAATCACAATCACACAATCACAATCACACAATCACAATCACACAATCACAATCACACAATCACAATAACACAATCACAGTCACACAATCACAATCACACAATCACAATCACACCATCGCAATCACACAACCACAATCACACAACCACAATCACACAACCACAATCACACAACCACAATCACACAACCACAATCACACAATCACAATCACACAATCACAATCACACAATCACAATCACACAATCACAATAACACAATCACGCAATCACACAATCACACAATCACACAATCACACAATCACACAATCACGCAATCACACAATCACGCAATCACAAAATCACGCAATCACACATTCACGCAGTAACACAATCACACAATCACACAATCACACAATCACACAATCACACAACCACCATCACACAATCACAATCACACAATCACAATCACACAATCACAATCACACAATCACAATCACACAATCACAATCACACAATCACACAATCACAATCACACAATCACAATCACACAATCACAATCACACAATCACAATCACACAATCACAATCACACAATCACAATCACACAATCACAATCACACAATCACAATCACACAATCACAATCACACAATCACAATCACACAATCACAATCACACAATCACAATCACACAATCGCAGTCGCACAATCACAGTCGCACAATCGCAGTCACACAATCACAGTCACACAATCACAATCACGCAATCACAATCACGCAATCACAATCACGCAATCACAATCACACAATCACAATCACACAACCACAATCACACAACCACAATCACACAATCACAATCACACAATCACAATCACACACTCACAATCACACAATCACAATCACACAATCACAATCACACAATCGCAGTCACACAATCACAGTCACACAATCACAATCACACAATCGCAATCACACAACCGCAATCACACAACCACAATCACACAACCACAATCACACAACCACAATCACACAACCACATACACAACCACAATCACACAACCACAATCACACATCCACAATCACACAATCACAATCACACAATCACAATCACACAATCACAATCACATAATCACAATCACACACTCTCAATCACACAATCACAATGACACAATCACACAATTGCAATCACACAATCGCAATCACACTATCGCAGTCGCACAATCGCAGTCGCACAATCACAGTCGCACAATCGCAGTCACACAATCACAGTCACAGAATCACAGTCACACAATCACAGTCACACAATCACAGTCACACAATCATAGTCACACAATCACACAATAACACAATCACGCAACCACGCATTCACGCAACCACGCAATCACGCAACCACGCAATCACGCAACCACGCAATCACGCAATCACGCAATCACGCTATCACGCAATCACGCAATCACGCAATCACGCAATCACGCAATCACGCAATCACGCAATCACGCAATCACGCAATCACGCAATCACGCAATCACGCAATCACGCAAACACGCAATCACGCAATCACGCAATCACGCAATCACACAACCACACAATCACACAACCACACAATCACACAACCACACAATCACACAACCACACAATCACACAACCACACAATCACGCAGTCACGCAATCACGCAATCACGCAATCACGCAATCACGCAATCACGCAATCACGCAATCACGCAATCACGCAATCACACAATCACACAATAACACAATCACACAATCACAATCACACAATCACACAATCACACAATCACACAATCACACAATCACACAATCACAATCACGCAATCACAATCACGCAATCACAATCACGCAATCACAATCACGCAATCACAATCACGCAATCACAATCACGCAATCACAATCACGCAATCACAATCACGCAATCACAATCACGCAATCACAATCACGCAATCACAATCACGCAATCACAATCACGCAATCACAATCACGCAACCACAATCACGCAATCACAATCACGCAATCACAATCACACAATCACAATCACACAATCACAATCACACAATCACAATCACACAATCACAATCACACAATCACAATCACACAATCACAATCACACAATCACAATCACACAATCACAATCACACAATCACAATCACACAATCACAATCACACAATCACAATCACACAATCACAATCACACAATCACAATCACACAATCACAATCACACAATCACAATCACACAATCACAATCACACAATCACAATCACACAATCACAATCACACAATCACAATCACACAATCACAATCACACAATCACAATCACACAATCACAATCACACAATCACAATCACACAATCACAATCACACAATCACAATCACACAATCACAATCACACAATCACAATCACACAATCACAATCACACAATCACAATCACACAATCACAATCACACAATCACAATCACACAATCACAATCACACAATCACAATCACACAATCACAATCACACAATCACAATCACACAATCACACAATCACAATCACACAATCACAATCACACAATCACAATCACACAATCACAATCACACAATCACAATCACACAATCACAATCACACAATCACAATCACACAATCACAATCACACAATCACAATCACACAATCACAATCACACAATCACAATCACACAATCACAATCACACAATCACAATCACACAATCACAATCACACAATCACAATCACACAATCACAATCACACAATCACAATCACACAATCACAATCTCACAATCACAATCACACAATCACACAATCACACAATCACACAATCACACAATCACACAATCACACAATCCCACAATCACACAATCACACAATCACACAGTCACACAATCACACAGTCACACAATCACACAGTCACACAATCACACAGTCACACAATCACACAATCACACAATCACACAATCACACAATCACACAATCACACAATCACACAATCACACAATCACACAATCACACAATCACACAATCACACAATCACACAATCACACAATCACACAATCACACAATCACACAATCACACAATCACACAATCACACAATCACACAATCACACAATCACACAATCACACAATCACACAATCACACAATCACAATCACAAAATCACAATCACACACTCTCAATCACACAATCCCAGTCACACAATCCCAATTACACAATCACAATCACACAATCAGAATCACATAATCACAATCACACAATCACTATCACACAATCACAATCACACAATCACAATCACACAATCACACAATTGCAATCACACAATCGCAACCACACAGTCGCAGTCGCACAATCGCAGTCGCGCAAACACAGTCACGCAGTCACATTCACGCGATCACAGTCACACAAACACACAATCACACAATCACACAATAGCACAATCACACAATCGCACAATCACACAATCACACAATCACACAATCACGCAATCACGCAATCACACAATCACGCAATCACGCAATCACGCAATCACGCAATAACGCAATCACGCAATCACGCAAACACGCAATCACGCAATCACGCAATCACACAATCACAAAATCACACAATCACACAATCACACAATCAGACAATCACACAATCAGACAATCGCACAATCACAATCACACAATCACACAATCACACAATCACAATCACAATCACACAATCACAATCATACAATCACAATCACACAATCACAATCACACAATCACGATCACACAATCACAATCACACAATCACAGTCACACAATCACAATCACACAATCACAATCGCACAATCACAATCGCACAATCACAATCGCACAATCACAATCGCACAATCACAATCGCACAATCACAATCGCACAATCACAATCACACACTCTCAATCACACAATCCCAGTCACACAATCCCAATTACACAATCACAATCACACAATCACAATCTCACAATCACAATCACACAATCAGAATCACAGAATCACACAATTGCAATCACACAATCGCAATCACACAATCGCAATCACACAATCGCAATCACGCAACCGCAATCACACAACCACAATCACACAACCACAATCACACAACCACAATCACACAACCACATACACAACCACAATCACACAACCACAATCACACATCCACAATCACACAACCACAATCACACAACCACAATCACACAACCACAATCACACAACCACAATCACACAACCACAATCACACAATCACAATCACACAATCACAATCACACAATCACAATCACACAATCACAATCACACAATCACAATCACACAATCACAATCACATAATCACAATCACACACTCTCAATCACACAATCACAATGACACAATCACACAATTGCAATCACACAATCGCAATCACACTATCGCAGTCGCACAATCGCAGTCGCACAATCACAGTCGCACAATCGCAGTCACACAATCACAGTCACAGAATCACAGTCACACAATCACAGTCACACAATCACAGCCACACAATCACAGTCACACAATCACACAATAACACAATCACGCAACCACGCAATCACGCAACCACGCAATCACGCAACCACGCAATCACGCAACCACGCAATCACGCAATCACGCAATCACGCAATCACGCAATCACGCAATCACGCAATCACGCAATCACGCAATCACGCAATCACGCAATCACGCAATCACGCAATCACGCTATCACGCAATCACGCAATCACGCAATCACGCAATCACGCAATCACGCAATCACGCAATCACGCAATCACGCAATCACGCAATCACGCAAACACGCAATCACGCAATCACGCAATCACGCAATCACGCAATCACACAATCACACAATCACACAATCACAATCACACAATCACACAATCACACAATCACACAATCACACAATCACAATCACACAATCACATTCACACAATCACATTCACACAATCACAATCACACAATCACAATCACACAATCACAATCACACAATCACACAATCACAATCACACACTAACAATCACGCAATCACAATCACGCAATCACAATCACGCAATCACAATCACGCAATCACAATCACGCAATCACAATCACGCAATCACAATCACGCAATCACAATCACGCAATCACAATCACGCAATCACAATCACGCAATCACAATCACGCAATCACAATCACGCAATCACAATCACGCAATCACAATCACGCAATCACAATCACGCAATCACAATCACGCAATCACAATCACGCAATCACAATCACGCAATCACAATCACGCAATCACAATCACGCAACCACAATCACGCAACCACAATCACGCAACCACAATCACGCAACCACAATCACGCAACCACAATCACGCAACCACAATCACGCAACCACAATCACGCAACCACAATCACGCAATCACAATCACGCAATCACAATCACGCAATCACAATCACCCAATCACAATCACACAATCACAATCACACAATCACAATCACACAATCACAATCACACAATCACAATCACACAATCACAATCACACAATCACAATCACACAATCACAATCACACAATCACAATCACACAATCACAATCACACAATCACAATCACACAATCACAATCACACAATCACAATCACACAATCACAATCACACAATCACAATCACACAATCACAATCACACAATCACAATCACACAATCACAATCACACAATCACAATCACACAATCACAATCACACAATCACAATCACACAATCACAATCACACAATCACAATCACACAATCACAATCACACAATCACAATCACACAATCACAATCACACAATCACAATCACACAATCACAATCACACAATCACAATCACACAATCACAATCACACAATCACAATCACACAATCACAATCACACAATCACAATCACACAATCACAATCTCACAATCACAATCACACAATCACACAATCACACAATCACACAATCACACAATCACACAATCACACAATCCCACAATCACACAATCACACAATCACACAGTCACACAATCACACAGTCACACAATCACACAGTCACACAATCACACAGTCACACAATCACACAGTCACACAATCACACAATCACACAATCACACAATCACACAATCACACAATCACACAATCACACAATCACACAATCACACAATCACACAATCACACAATCACACAATCACACAATCACACAATCACACAATCACACAATCACACAATCACACAATCACACAATCACACAATCACACAATCACACAATCACACAATCACACAATCACACAATCACACAATCACACAATCACACAATCACACAATCACACAATCACACAATCACACAATCACACAATCACACAATCACACAATCACACAATCACACAATCACACAATCACACAATCACACAATCACACAATCACACAATCGCACAATCACACAATCGCACAATCACACAATCGCACAATCACACAATCGCACAATCACACAATCGCACAATCACACAATCGCACAATCACACAATCGCACAATCACACAATCACACAATCACACAATCACAATCACAAAATCACAATCACACACTCTCAATCACACAATCCCAGTCACACAATCCCAATTACACAATCACAATCACACAATCAGAATCACATAATCACAATCACACAATCACTATCACACAATCACAATCACACAATCACAATCACACAATCACACAATTGCAATCACACAATCGCAACCACACAGTCGCAGTCGCACAATCGCAGTCGCGCAAACACAGTCACGCAGTCACATTCACGCGATCACAGTCACACAAACACACAATCACACAATCACACAATAGCACAATCACACAATCGCACAATCACACAATCACACAATCACACAATCACGCAATCACGCAATCACACAATCACGCAATCACGCAATCACGCAATCACGCAATAACGCAATCACGCAATCACGCAAACACGCAATCACGCAATCACCCAATCACACAATCACACAATCACACAATCACACAATCACACAATCACGCAATCACGCAATCACGCAATCACGCAATCACACAATCACGCAATCACGCAATCACGCAATCACGCAAACACGCAATCACGCAATCACGCAATCACGCAATGACACAATCACACAATCACACAATCACACAATCAGACAATCACACAATCAGACAATCGCACAATCACAATCACACAATCACACAACCACACAATCACAATCACACAATCACAATCACACAATCACAATCACACAATCACAATCACACAATCACAATCACACAATCACAATCACACAATCACAATCACACAATCACAATCACACAATCACAATCACACAATCACAATCACACAATCACAATCACACAATCACAATCACACAATCACAATCACACTATCACAATCACACAATCACAATCACACAATCACAATCACACAATCACAGTCACACAATCACAATCACACAATCACAATCACACAATCACAATCACACAATCACAATCCCACAATCACAATCACACAATCACAATCACACAATCACAATCACACAATCACAATCACACAATCACAATCACACAATCACAGTCACACAATCACAGTCACACAATCACAGTCACACAATCACAATCACACAATCACAATCACACAATCACAATCCCACAATCACAATCCCACAATCACAATCACACAATCACAATCACACAATCACAATCACACAATCACAATCACACAATCACAATCACACAATCACAATCACACAATCACAATCACACAATCACAATCACACAATCACAATCACACAATCACAATCACACAATCACAATCACACAATCACAATCACACAATCACAATCACACAATCACAATCACACAATCACAATCACACAATCACAATCACACAATCACAATCACACAATCACAATCACACAATCACAATCACACAATCACAATCACACAATCACAATCACACAATTACAATCACACAATCACAATCACACAATCACAATCACACTATCACAATCACACAATCACAATCACACAATCACAGTCACACAATCACAGTCACACAATCACAATCACACAATCACAATCACACAATCACAATCACACAATCACAATCCCACAATCACAATCACACAATCACAATCACACAATCACAATCACACAATCACAATCACACAATCACAATCACACAATCACAATCACACAATCACAATCACACAATCACAATCACACAATCACAATCACACAATCACAATCACACAATCACAATCACACAATCACAATCACACAATCACAATCACACAATCACAATCACACTATCACAATCACACAATCACAATCACACAATCACAATCACACAATCACAGTCACACAATCACAATCACACAATCACAATCACACAATCACAATCACACAATCACAATCCCACAATCACAATCACACAATCACAATCACACAATCAGACAATCACACAATCACAATCACACAATCACAATCACACAATCACAATCACACAATCACAATCACACAATCACAATCACACAATCACACAATCACACAATCACACAATCACACAATCAAACAATCACACAATCACACAATAACAATCACACAATCACAATCACACAATCACAACCACACAATCACAATCACACAATCACAAAATCACACAATCACACAATCACACAATCACGCAATCACACAATCACACAATCACACAATCACACAATCACACAATCACACAATCATACAATCACACAATCACGCAATCACGCAATCACGCAATAACACAATCACGCAATCACGCAATCACGCAATCACGCAAACACGCAATCACTCAATCACGCAATCACACAATCACACAATCACGCAGTCACACAATCACACAATCACGCAATCACGCAATCACGCAATCACGCAATCACGCAATCACACAATCTCGCAATCACGCAATCACGCAATCACGCAATAACGCAATCACGCAATCACACAATCACACAATCACACAATCACACAATCACACAATCACACAATCACAATCACACAATCACAATCACACACTCTCAATCACACAATCGCACAATCACAAAACCACACAATCACACAATCACACAATCACACAATCACTCAATCACACAATCACACAATCACAATCACGCAATCACACAATCACACAATCACACATTCACACAATCACAATCACACAATCACAATCACACACTCTCAATCACACAATCGCACAATCACAAAACCACAATCACCATCACACAATCACAGTCGCACAATCACAGTCGCACAATCACAGTCGCACAATCACAGTCGCACAATCACAGTCGCACAATCACAGTCGCACAATCACAATCGCACAATCACAATCGCACAATCACAATCGCACAATCCCCATCGCACAATCCCCATCGCACAATCCCCATCGCACAATCCCCATCGCACAATCCCCATCGCACAATCCCCATCGCACAATCCCCATCGCACAATCCCCATCGCACAATCCCCATCGCACAATCCCCATCGCACAATCCCCATCGCACAATCCCCATCGCACAATCCCCATCGCACAATCCCCATCGCACAATCCCCATCGCACAATCCCCATCGCACAATCCCCATCGCACAATCCCCATCGCACAATCCCCATCGCACAATCCCCATCGCACAATCCCCATCGCACAATCCCCATCGCACAATCCCCATCGCACAATCCCCATCGCACAATCCCCATCGCACAATCCCCATCGCACAATCCCCATCGCACAATCCCCATCGCACAATCCCCATCGCACAATCCCCATCGCACAATCCCCATCGCACAATCCCCATCGCACAATCCCCATCGCACAATCCCCATCGCACAATCCCCATCGCACAATCCCCATCGCACAATCCCCATCGCACAATCCCCATCGCACAATCCCCATCGCACAATCCCCATCGCACAATCCCCATCGCACAATCCCCATCGCACAATCCCCATCGCACAATCCCCATCGCACAATCCCCATCGCACAATCCCCATCGCACAATCCCCATCGCACAATCCCCATCGCACAATCCCCATCGCACAATCCCCATCGCACAATCCCCATCGCACAATCCCCATCGCACAATCCCCATCGCACAATCCCCATCGCACAATCCCCATCGCACAATCCCCATCGCACAATCCCCATCGCACAATCCCCATCGCACAATCCCCATCGCACAATCCCCATCGCACAATCCCCATCGCACAATCCCCATCGCACAATCCCCATCGCACAATCCCCATCGCACAATCCCCATCGCACAATCCCCATCGCACAATCCCCATCGCACAATCCCCATCGCACAATCCCCATCGCACAATCCCCATCGCACAATCCCCATCGCACAATCCCCATCGCACAATCCCCATCGCACAATCCCCATCGCACAATCCCCATCGCACAATCCCCATCGCACAATCCCCATCGCACAATCCCCATCGCACAATCGCAACCGCACAATCGCAACCGCACAATCGCAACCGCACAATCGCAACCGCACAATCGCAACCGCACAATCGCAACCGCACAATCGCAACCGCACAATCGCAACCGCACAATCGCAACCGCACAATCGCAACCGCACAATCGCAACCGCACAATCGCAACCGCACAATCGCAACCGCACAATCGCAACCGCACAATCGCAACCGCACAATCGCAACCGCACAATCCCAACCGCACAATCACAACCGCACAATCACAACCGCACAATCACAACCGCACAATCACAACCGCACAATCACAACCGCACAATCACAACCGCACAATCACAACCGCACAATCACAACCGCACAATCACAACCGCACAATCACAACCGCACAATCACAACCGCACAATCACAACCGCACAATCACAACCGCACAATCACAACCGCACAATCACAACCGCACAATCACAACCGCACAATCACAACCGCACAATCACAACCGCACAATCACAACCGCACAATCACAACCGCACAATCACAACCGCACAATCACAACCGCACAATCACAACCGCACAATCACAACCGCACAATCACAATCGCACAATCACAATCGCACAATCACAATCGCACAATCACAATCGCACAATCACAATCGCACAATCACAATCGCACAATCACAATCGCACAATCACAATCGCACAATCACAATCGCACAATCACAATCACACAATCACACAATTTCAATCACACAATCGCAACCACACAGTCGCAGTCGCACAATCGCAGTCGCGCAAACACAGTCACGCAGTCACAGTCACGCGATCACAGTCACACAAACACACAATCACACAATCACACAATCACACAATAGCACAATCACACAATCGCACAATCACACAATCGCACAATCGCACAATCGCACAATCGCACAATCTCACAATTGCACAATCACACAATCGCACAATCACACAATCCCACAATCACGCAATCACACAATCACACAATCACACAATCACGCAATCACGCAATCACACAATCACGCAATCACGCAATCACGCAATCACGCAAACACGCAATCACGCAATCACGCAATCACACAATCACACAATCACACAATCACACAATCACAATCACAATCACACAATCACAATCATACAATCACAATCACACAATCACAATCACACAATCACAATCACACAATCACAATCACACAATCACAATCACACAATCACAATCACACAATCACACAATCACAATCACACAATCACAATCACACAATCACAATCACACAGTCACAATCACACAATCACAATCACACAATCACTATCACACAATCACAATCACACAATCACAATCACACAATCACACAATTGCAATCACACAATCGCAACCACACAGTCGCAGTCGCACAATCGCAGTCGCGCAAACACAGTCACGCAGTCACAGTCACGCGATCACAGTCACACAAACACACAATCACACAATCACAATCACACAATCACAATCACACAATCACAATCACACAATCACAATCACACAATCACAATCACACAATCACAATCACACAATCACAGTCACACAATCACAGTCACACAATCACAATCACACAATCACAATCACACAATAGCACAATCACACAATCGCACAATCACGCAATCACACAATCACGCAATCACGCAATCACGCAATCACGCAATCACGCAATCACGCAATCACGCAATCACGCAATAACGCAATCACGCAAACACGCAATCACGCAATCACGCAATCACACAATCACACAATCACACAATCAGACAATCACACAATCACAATCACACAATCACACAATCACACAATCGCAATCACACAATCGCAAAAACACAATCACAATCACACAATCACAATCGCACAATCACAATCGCACAATCACAATCGCACAATCACAATCGCACAATCACAATCGCACAATCACAATCGCACAATCACAATCGCACAATCACAATCGCACAATCACAATCGCACAATCACAATCGCACAATCACAATCGCACAATCACAATCGCACAATCACAATCGCACAATCACAATCGCACAATCACAATCGCACAATCACAATCGCACAATCACAATCGCACAATCACAATCGCACAATCACAATCGCACAATCACAATCGCACAATCACAATCGCACAATCACAATCGCACAATCACAATCGCACAATCACAATCGCACAATCACAATCGCACAATCAAAATCACACAATCACAATCACACAATCACAATCACACAATCACAATCACACAATCACAATCACACAATCACAATCACACAATCACAATCACACAAGCACAATCACACAATCACAATCACACAATCCCCATCGCACAATCCCCATCGCACAATCCCAATCGCACAATCCCAATCGCACAATCCCAATCGCACAATCCCAATCGCACAATCCCAATCGCACAATCACAATCGCACAATCACAATCGCACAATCACAATCGCACAATCACAATCGCACAATCACAATCGCACAATCACAATCGCACAATCACAATCGCACAATCACAATCGCACAATCACAATCGCACAATCACAATCGCACAATCACAATCGCACAATCACAATCGCACAATCACAATCGCACAATCACAATCGCACAATCACAATCGCACAATCACAATCGCACAATCACAATCGCACAATCACAATCGCACAATCACAATCGCACAATCACAATCGCACAATCACAATCGCACAATCACAATCGCACAATCACAATCGCACAATCACAATCGCACAATCACAATCGCACAATCACAATCGCACAATCACAATCGCACAATCACAATCGCACAATCACAATCGCACAATCACAATCGCACAATCACAATCGCACAATCAGAATCGCACAATCACAATCGCACAATCACAATCGCGCAATCACAATCACAGAATCACAATCACACAATCACAATCACACAATCACTATCACACAATCACAATCACACAATCACAATCACACAATCACACAATTGCAATCACACAATCACAATCACACAATCACAATCACACAATCACAATCACACAATCACAATCACACAATCACAATCACGCAATCACAATCTCACAAACACAATCACACAATCACACAATCACACAATCACACAATCACACAATCACACAATCACACAATCCCACAATCACACAATCCCACAATCACACAATCACACAGTCACACAATCACACAGTCACACAATCACACAGTCACACAATCACACAGTCACACAATCACACAGTCACACAATCACACAGTCACACAATCACACAATCACACAATCACACAATCACACAATCACACAATCACACAATCACACAATCACACAATCACACAATCACACAATCACACAATCACACAATCACACAATCACACAATCACACAATCACACAATCACACAATCACACAATCACACAATCACACAATCACACAATCACACAATCACACAATCACACAATCACACAATCACACAATCACACAATCACACAATCACACAATCACACAATCACACAATCACACAATCACACAATCACACAATCACACAATCACACAATCACACAATCACACAATCACACAATCACACAATCACACAATCACACAATCACAATCACAAAATCACAATCACAAAATCACAATCACACACTCTCAATCACACAATCCCAGTCACACAATCCCAATTACAGAATCACAATCACACAATCAGAATCACATAATCACAATCACACAATCACTATCACACAATCACAATCACACAATCACAATCACACAATCACACAATTGCAATCACACAATCGCAACCACACAGTCGCAGTCGCACAATCGCAGTCGCGCAAACACAGTCACGCAGTCACATTCACGCGATCATAGTCACACAAACACACAATCACACAATCACACAATAGCACAATCACACAATCGCACAATCACACAATCACACAATCACACAATCACGCAATCACGCAATCACACAATCACGCAATCACGCAATCACGCAATCACGCAATAACGCAATCACGCAATCACGCAAACACGCAATCACGCAATCACGCAATCACACAATCACCCAATCACACAATCACACAATCACACAATCACACAATCACACAACCACGCAATCACGCAATCACGCAATCACGCAATCACACAATCACGCAATCACGCAATCACGCAATCACGCAAACACGCAATCACGCAATCACGCAATCACACAATGACACAATCACACAATCACACAATCACACAATCAGACAATCACACAATCAGACAATCGCACAATCACAATCACACAATCACACAATCACACAATCACAATCGCACAATCACAATCGCACAATCACAATCGCACAATCACAATCGCACAATCACAATCGCACAATCACAATCGCACAATCACAATCGCACAATCACAATCGCACAATCACAATCGCACAATCACAATCGCACAATCACAATCGCACAATCACAATCGCACAATCACAATCGCACAATCAGAATCGCACAATCACAATCGCACAATCACAATCGCGCAATCACAATCACAGAATCACAATCACACAATCACAATCACACAATCACTATCACACAATCACAATCACACAATCACAATCACACAATCACACAATTGCAATCACACAATCACAATCACACAATCACAATCACACAATCACAATCACACAATCACAATCACACAATCACAATCACGCAATCACAATCTCACAAACACAATCACACAATCACACAATCACACAATCACACAATCACACAATCACACAATCACACAATCCCACAATCACACAATCCCACAATCACACAATCACACAGTCACACAATCACACAGTCACACAATCACACAGTCACACAATCACACAGTCACACAATCACACAGTCACACAATCACACAGTCACACAATCACACAATCACACAATCACACAATCACACAATCACACAATCACACAATCACACAATCACACAATCACACAATCACACAATCACACAATCACACAATCACACAATCACACAATCACACAATCACACAATCACACAATCACACAATCACACAATCACACAATCACACAATCACACAATCACACAATCACACAATCACACAATCACACAATCACACAATCACACAATCACACAATCACACAATCACACAATCACACAATCACACAATCACACAATCACACAATCACACAATCACACAATCACACAATCACACAATCACACAATCACACAATCACACAATCACAATCACAAAATCACAATCACAAAATCACAATCACACACTCTCAATCACACAATCCCAGTCACACAATCCCAATTACAGAATCACAATCACACAATCAGAATCACATAATCACAATCACACAATCACTATCACACAATCACAATCACACAATCACAATCACACAATCACACAATTGCAATCACACAATCGCAACCACACAGTCGCAGTCGCACAATCGCAGTCGCGCAAACACAGTCACGCAGTCACATTCACGCGATCATAGTCACACAAACACACAATCACACAATCACACAATAGCACAATCACACAATCGCACAATCACACAATCACACAATCACACAATCACGCAATCACGCAATCACACAATCACGCAATCACGCAATCACGCAATCACGCAATAACGCAATCACGCAATCACGCAAACACGCAATCACGCAATCACGCAATCACACAATCACCCAATCACACAATCACACAATCACACAATCACACAATCACACAACCACGCAATCACGCAATCACGCAATCACGCAATCACACAATCACGCAATCACGCAATCACGCAATCACGCAAACACGCAATCACGCAATCACGCAATCACACAATGACACAATCACACAATCACACAATCACACAATCAGACAATCACACAATCAGACAATCGCACAATCACAATCACACAATCACACAATCACACAATCACAATCACACAATCACAATCACACAATCACAATCACACAATCACAATCACACAATCACAATCACACTATCACAATCACACAATCACAATCACACAATCACAGTCACACAATCACAGTCACACAATCACAATCACACAATCACAATCACACAATCACAATCACACAATCACAATCACACAATCACAATCACACAATCACAATCACACAATCACAATCACACAATCACAATCACACAATCACAATCACACAATCACAATCACACAATCACAATCACACAATCACAATCACACAATCACAATCACACAATCACAATCACACAATCACAATCACACAATCACAATCACACAATCACAATCACACAATCACAGTCACACAATCACAATCACACAATCACAATCACACAATCACAATCACACAATCACAATCACACAATCACACAATCACACAATCACACAATCACACAATCACACAATCACACAATCACACAATCACACAATCACACAATAACAATCACACAATCACAATCACACAATCACAACCACACAATCACAATCACACAATCACAAAATCACACAATCACACAATCACACAATCACACAATCACACAATCACACAATCACACAATCACACAATCACACAATCACACAATCACACAATCACACAATCATACAATCACACAATCACGCAATCACGCAATCACGCAATAACACAATCACGCAATCACGCAATCACGCAATCACGCAAACACGCAATCACGCAATCACGCAATCACACAATCACACAATCACACAGTCACACAATCACACAATCACACAATAACGCAATCACGCAATCACGCAATCACGCAATCACACAATCACGCAATCACGCAATCACGCAATCACGCAATAACGCAATCACGCAATCACACAATCACACAATCACACAATCACACAATCACACAATCACACAATCACAATCACACAATCACAATCACACACTCTCAATCACACAATCGCACAATCACAATCGCACAATCACAAAACCACAATCACCATCACACAATCACAGTCGCACAATCACAGTCGCACAATCACAGTCGCACAATCACAGTCGCACAATCACAGTCGCACAATCACAGTCGCACAATCACAGTCGCACAATCACAGTCGCACAATCACAGTCGCACAATCACAATCACACAATCACAATCACACAATCACAATCACACAATCACAATCACACAATCACAATCACACAATCACAATCACACAATCACAATCACACAATCACAATCACACAATCACAATCACACAATCACAATCACACAATCACAATCACACAATCACAATCACACAATCACAATCACACAATCACAATCACACAATCACAATCACACAATCACAATCACACAATCACAATCACACAATCACAATCACACAATCACAATCACACAATCACAATCACACAATCACAATCACACAATCACAATCACACAATCACAATCACACAATCACAATCACACAATCACAATCACACAATCACAATCACACAATCACAATCACACAATCACAATCACACAATCACAATCACACAATCACAATCACACAATCACAATCACACAATCACAATCACACAATCACAATCACACAATCACAATCACACAATCACAATCACACAATCACAATCACACAATCACAATCACACAATCACAATCACACAATCACAATCACACAATCACAATCACACAATCACAATCACACAATCACAATCACACAATCACAATCACACAATCACAATCACACAATCACAATCACACAATCACAATCACACAATCACAATCACACAATCACAATCACACAATCACAATCACACAATCACAATCACACAATCACAATCACACAATCACAATCACACAATCACAATCACACAATCACAATCACACAATCACAATCACACAATCACAATCACACAATCACAATCACACAATCACAATCACACAATCACAATCACACAATCACAATCACACAATCACAATCACACAATCACAATCACACAATCACAATCACACAATCACAATCACACAATCACAATCACACAATCACAATCACACAATCACAATCACACAATCACAATCACACAATCACAATCACACAATCACAATCACACAATCACAATCACACAATCACAATCACACAATCACAATCACACAATCACAATCACACAATCACAATCACACAATCACAATCACACAATCACAATCACACAATCACAATCACACAATCACAATCACACAATCACAATCACACAATCACAATCACACAATCACAATCACACAATCACAATCACACAATCACAATCACACAATCACAATCACACAATCACAATCACACAATCACAATCACACAATCACAATCACACAATCACAATCACACAATCACAATCACACAATCACAATCACACAATCACAATCACACAATCACAATCACACAATCACAATCACACAATCACAATCACACAATCACAATCACACAATCACAATCACACAATCACAATCACACAATCACAATCACACAATCACAATCACACAATCACAATCACACAATCACAATCACACAATCACAATCACACAATCACAATCACACAATCACAATCACACAATCACAATCACACAATCACAATCACACAATCACAATCACACAATCACAATCACACAATCACAATCACACAATCACAATCACACAATCACAATCACACAATCACAATCACACAATCACAATCACACAATCACAATCACTCAATCACAATCACACAATCACAATCACACAATCACAATCACACAATCACAATCACACAATCACAATCACACAATCACAATCACACAATCACAATCACACAATCACAATCACACAATCACAATCACACAATCACAATCACACAAGCACAATCACACAATCACAATCACACAATCACAATCACACAATCACACAATTTCAATCACACAATCGCAACCACACAGTCGCAGTCGCACAATCGCAGTCGCGCAAACACAGTCACGCAGTCACAGTCACGCGATCACAGTCACACAAACACACAATCACACAATCACACAATCACACAATCACACAATCACACAATAGCACAATCACACAATCGCACAATCACACAATCGCACAATCGCACAATCGCACAATCGCACAATCTCACAATTGCACAATCACACAATCGCACAATCACACAATCCCACAATCACGCAATCACACAATCACACAATCACACAATCACGCAATCACGCAATCACACAATCACGCAATCACGCAATCACGCAATCACGCAAACACGCAATCACGCAATCACGCAATCACACAATCACACAATCACACAATCACACAATCACACAATCAGACAATCACACAATCAGACAATCGCACAATCACAATCACACAATCACACAATCACACAATCACACAATCACAATCACAATCACACAATCACAATCATACAATCACAATCACACAATCACAATCACACAATCACAATCACACAATCACAATCACACAATCACAATCACACAATCACAATCACACAATCACAATCACACAGTCACAATCACACAATCAGAATCACACAATCACAATCACACAATCACTATCACACAATCACAATCACACAATCACAATCACACAATCACACAATTGCAATCACACAATCGCAACCACACAGTCGCAGTCGCACAATCGCAGTCGCGCAAACACAGTCACGCAGTCACAGTCACGCGATCACAGTCACACAAACACACAATCACACAATCACACAATCACACAATCACACAATCACACAATCACAATCACACAATCACAATCACACACTCTCAATCACACAATCACAATCACACAATCACAATCACACAATCACAGTCACACAATCACAATCACACAATCACAATCACACAATAGCACAATCACACAATCGCACAATCACACAATCACACAATCACGCAATCACGCAATCACGCAATCACACAATCACGCAATCACGCAATCACGCAATCACGCAATAACGCAATCACGCAAACACGCAATCACGCAATCACGCAATCACGCAATCACACAATCACACAATCAGACAATCACACAATCACAATCACACAATCACACAATCACACAATTGCAATCACACAATCGCAAAAACACAATCACAATCGCACAATCACAATCGCACAATCACAATCGCACAATCACAATCGCACAATCACAATCGCACAATCACAATCGCACAATCACAATCGCACAATCACAATCGCACAATCACAATCGCACAATCACAATCGCACAATCACAATCGCACAATCACAATCGCACAATCACAATCGCACAATCACAATCGCACAATCACAATCGCACAATCACAATCGCACAATCACAATCGCACAATCACAATCGCACAATCACAATCGCACAATCACAATCGCACAATCACAATCGCACAATCACAATCGCACAATCACAATCGCACAATCACAATCGCACAATCACAATCGCACAATCACAATCGCACAATCACAATCGCACAATCACAATCGCACAATCACAATCGCACAATCACAATCGCACAATCACAATCGCACAATCACAATCGCACAATCACAATCGCACAATCACAATCGCACAATCACAATCGCACAATCACAATCGCACAATCACAATCGCACAATCACAATCGCACAATCACAATCGCACAATCACAATCGCACAATCACAATCGCACAATCACAATCGCACAATCACAATCGCACAATCACAATCGCACAATCACAATCGCACAATCACAATCGCACAATCACAATCGCACAATCACAATCGCACAATCACAATCGCACAATCACAATCGCACAATCACAATCGCACAATCACAATCGCACAATCACAATCGCACAATCACAATCGCACAATCACAATCGCACAATCACAATCGCACAATCACAATCGCACAATCACAATCGCACAATCACAATCGCACAATCACAATCGCACAATCACAATCGCACAATCACAATCGCACAATCACAATCGCACAATCACAATCGCACAATCACAATCGCACAATCACAATCGCACAATCACAATCGCACAATCACAATCGCACAATCACAATCGCACAATCACAATCACACAATCCCAATCACACAATCGCAACCACACAGTCGCAGTCGCACAATCGCAGTCGCGCAAACACAGTCACGCAGTCACAGTCACGCGATCACAGTCACACAAACACACAATCACACAATCACACAATCACACAATAGCACAATCACACAATCGCACAATCACACAATCGCACAATCGCACAATCGCACAATCGCACAATCTCACAATCGCACAATCACACAATCGCACAATCACACAATCCCACAAACACTCAATCACACAATCACACAATCACACAATCACGCAATCACGCAATCACACAATCACGCAATCACGCAATCACGCAATCACGCAAACACGCAATCACACAATCACTAAAATCACACAATCACACAATCACACAATCACACAATCACACAATCAGACAATCACACAATCAGACAATCGCACAATCACAATCACACAATCACACAATCACACAATCACAATCACAATCACACAATTACAATCATACAATCACAATCACACAATCACAATCACACAATCACAATCACACGATCACAATCACACAATCACAGTCACACAATCACAGTCACACAATCACAATCGCACAATCACAATCGCACAATCACAATCGCACAATCACAATCGCACAATCACAATCGCACAATCACAATCGCACAATCACAATCGCACAATCACAATCGCACAATCACAATCGCACAATCACAATCGCACAATCACAATCGCACAATCACAATCGCACAATCCCCATCGCACAATCCCCATCGCACAATCCCAATCGCACAATCCCAATCGCACAATCCCAATCGCACAATCCCAATCGCACAATCCCAATCGCACAATCCCAATCGCACAATCCCAATCGCACAATCCCAATCGCACAATCCCAATCGCACAATCCCAATCGCACAATCCCAATCGCACAATCCCAATCGCACAATCCCAATCGCACAATCCCAATCGCACAATCCCAATCGCACAATCCCAATCGCACAATCCCAATCGCACAATCCCAATCGCACAATCCCAATCGCACAATCCCAATCGCACAATCCCAATCGCACAATCACAATCGCACAATCACAATCGCACAATCACAATCGCACAATCACAATCGCACAATCACAATCGCACAATCACAATCGCACAATCACAATCGCACAATCACAATCGCACAATCACAATCGCACAATCACAATCGCACAATCACAATCGCACAATCACAATCGCACAATCACAATCGCACAATCACAATCGCACAATCACAATCGCACAATCACAATCGCACAATCACAATCGCACAATCACAATCGCACAATCACAATCGCACAATCACAATCGCACAATCACAATCGCACAATCACAATCGCACAATCACAATCTCACAATCACAATCGCACAATCACAATCGCACAATCACAATCGCACAATCACAATCGCACAATCACAATCGCACAATCACAATCGCACAATCACAATCGCACAATCACAATCGCACAATCACAATCGCACAATCACAATCGCACAATCACAATCGCACAATCACAATCGCACAATCACAATCGCACAATCACAATCGCACAATCACAATCGCACAATCACAATCGCACAATCACAATCGCACAATCACAATCGCACAATCACAATCGCACAATCACAATCGCACAATCACAATCGCACAATCACAATCGCACAATCACAATCGCACAATCACAATCGCACAATCACAATCGCACAATCACAATCGCACAATCACAATCGCACAATCACAATCGCACAATCACAATCGCACAATCACAATCGCACAATCACAATCGCACAATCACAATCGCACAATCACAATCGCACAATCACAATCGCACAATCACAATCGCACAATCACAATCGCACAATCACAATCGCACAATCACAATCACACAATCACAATCACACAATCACAATCACACAATCACACAATTTCAATCACACAATCGCAACCACACAGTCGCAGTCGCACAATCGCAGTCGCGCAAACACAGTCACGCAGTCACAGTCACGCGATCACAGTCACACAAACACACAATCACACAATCACACAATCACACAATCACACAATCACACAATAGCACAATCACACAATCGCACAATCACACAATCGCACAATCGCACAATCGCACAATCGCACAATCTCACAATTGCACAATCACACAATCGCACAATCACACAATCCCACCATCACGCAATCACACAATCACACAATCACACAATCACGCAATCACGCAATCACACAATCACGCAATCACGCAATCACGCAAACACGCAATCACGCAATCACGCAATCACACAATCACACAATCACACAATCACACAATCACACAATCAGACAATCACACAATCAGACAATCGCACAATCACAATCACACAATCACACAATCACACAATCACACAATCACAATCACAATCACACAATCACAATCATACAATCACAATCACACAATCACAATCACACAATCACAATCACACAATCACAATCACACAATCACAATCACACAATCACAATCACACAATCACAATCACACAGTCACAATCACACAATCAGAATCACACAATCACAATCACACAATCACTATCACACAATCACAATCACACAATCACAATCACACAATCACACAATTGCAATCACACAATCGCAACCACACAGTCGCAGTCGCACAATCGCAGTCGCGCAAACACAGTCACGCAGTCACAGTCACGCGATCACAGTCACACAAACACACAATCACACAATCACACAATCACACAATCACACAATCACAATCACACAATCACAATCACACACTCTCAATCACACAATCACAATCACACAATCACAATCACACAATCACAGTCACACAATCACAATCACACAATCACAATCACACAATAGCACAATCACACAATCGCACAATCACACAATCACACAATCACGCAATCACGCAATCACGCAATCACACAATCACGCAATCACGCAATCACGCAATCACGCAATAACGCAATCACGCAAACACGCAATCACGCAATCACGCAATCACACAATCACACAATCACACAATCAGACAATCACACAATCACAATCACACAATCACACAATCACACAATTGCAATCACACAATCGCAAAAACACAATCACAATCGCACAATCACAATCGCACAATCACAATCGCACAATCACAATCGCACAATCACAATCGCACAATCACAATCGCACAATCACAATCGCACAATCACAATCGCACAATCACAATCGCACAATCACAATCGCACAATCACAATCGCACAATCACAATCGCACAATCACAATCGCACAATCACAATCGCACAATCACAATCGCACAATCACAATCGCACAATCACAATCGCACAATCACAATCGCACAATCACAATCGCACAATCACAATCGCACAATCACAATCGCACAATCACAATCGCACAATCACAATCGCACAATCACAATCGCACAATCACAATCGCACAATCACAATCGCACAATCACAATCGCACAATCACAATCGCACAATCACAATCGCACAATCACAATCGCACAATCACAATCGCACAATCACAATCGCACAATCACAATCGCACAATCACAATCGCACAATCACAATCGCACAATCACAATCGCACAATCGCACAATCGCACAATCTCACAATTGCACAATCACACAATCGCACAATCACACAATCCCACAATCACTCAATCACACAATCACACAATCACACAATCACGCAATCACGCAATCACACAATCACGCAATCACGCAATCACGCAATCACGCAAACACGCAATCACGCAATCACGCAATCACACAATCACTAAAATCACACAATCACACAATCACACAATCAGACAATCACACAATCAGACAATCGCACAATCACAATCACACAATCACACAATCACACAATCACAATCACAATCACACAATCACAATCATACAATCACAATCACACAATCACAATCACACAATCACAATCACACGATCACAATCACACAATCACAGTCACACAATCACAGTCACACAATCACAATCACACAATCACAATCACACAATCACACAATCACACAATCACACAATCACACAATCACACAATCACACAATCACAATCACACAATCACAATCACACAATCACAATCACACAATCACAATCACACAATCACAATCACACACTCTCAATCACACAATCGCACAATCACAAAACCACAATCACAATCACACAATCACAGTCACACAATCACAGTCACACAATCACAATCGCACAATCACAATCGCACAATCACAATCGCACAATCACAATCGCACAATCACAATCGCACAATCACAATCGCACAATCACAATCGCACAATCACAATCGCACAATCCCCATCGCACAATCCCCATCGCACAATCCCAATCGCACAATCCCAATCGCACAATCCCAATCGCACAATCCCAATCGCACAATCGCAATCGCACAATCGCAATCGCACAATCGCAATCGCACAATCGCAATCGCACAATCGCAATCGCACAATCGCAATCGCACAATCGCAATCGCACAATCGCAATCGCACAATCGCAATCGCACAATCGCAATCGCACAATCGCAATCGCACAATCGCAATCGCACAATCACAATCGCACAATCACAATCGCACAATCACAATCGCACAATCACAATCGCACAATCACAATCGCACAATCACAATCGCACAATCACAATCGCACAATCACAATCGCACAATCACAATCGCACAATCACAATCGCACAATCACAATCGCACAATCACAATCGCACAATCACAATCGCACAATCACAATCGCACAATCACAATCGCACAATCACAATCGCACAATCACAATCGCACAATCACAATCGCACAATCACAATCGCACAATCACAATCGCACAATCACAATCGCACAATCACAATCGCACAATCACAATCGCACAATCACAATCGCACAATCACAATCGCACAATCACAATCGCACAATCACAATCGCACAATCACAATCGCACAATCACAATCGCACAATCACAATCGCACAATCACAATCGCACAATCACAATCGCACAATCACAATCGCACAATCACAATCGCACAATCACAATCGCACAATCACAATCGCACAATCACAATCGCACAATCACAATCGCACAATCACAATCGCACAATCACAATCGCACAATCACAATCGCACAATCACAATCGCACAATCACAATCGCACAATCACAATCGCACAATCACAATCGCACAATCACAATCGCACAATCACAATCGCACAATCACAATCGCACAATCACAATCGCACAATCACAATCGCACAATCACAATCGCACAATCACAATCGCACAATCACAATCGCACAATCACAATCGCACAATCACAATCGCACAATCACAATCGCACAATCACAATCGCACAATCACAATCGCACAATCACAATCGCACAATCACAATCACAGAATCACAATCACACAATCACAATCACACATTCACAATCACACAATCAAAATCAGACAATCACACAATCAGAATCACACAATCCCAATCACACAATCACTATCACACAATCACAATCACACAATCACAATCACACAATCACAATCACACAATCACAATCACACAATCACACAATTGCAATCACACAATCGCAACCACACAGTCGCAGTCGCACAATCGCAGTCGCGCAAACACAGTCACGCAGTCACAGTCCCGCGATCACAGTCACGCGATCACAGTCACACAAACACACAATCACACATTCACACAATAGCACAATCACACAATCGCACAATCACACAATCACACAATCACACAATCACGCAATCACGCAATCACACAATCACGCAATCACGCAATCACGCAATCACGCAATAACGCAATCACGCAAACACGCAATCACGCAATCACGCAATCACACAATCACCCAATCACACAATCACACAATCACACAATCACACAATCACACAATCACGCAATCACGCAATCACACAATCACAATCACACAATCACATTCACACACTCTCAATCACACAATCACAATCACACAATCACAGTCACACAATCACAATCACACAATCACAATCACACAATCACAATCACACAATCACAATCACACAATCACAATCACACAATCACACAATCACACAATCACACAATCACACAATCACACAATAACAATCTCACAATCACACAATCACACAATCACACAATCACACAATCACACAATCACACAATCACACAATCACACAATCACACAATCACACAATCACACAATCACACAATCACACAATCACACAATCACACAATCACACAATCACACAATCACAATCACACAATCACAATCACACAATCACAAAATCACACAATCACACAATCACACAATCACACAATCACACAATCACACAATCACACAATCACACAATCACACAATCATACAATCACACAATCACACAATCACACAATCACAATCACACAATCACATTCACACACTCTCAATCACACAATCACAATCACACAATCACAATCACACAATCACAATCACACAATCACAATCACACAATCACAATCACACAATCACAATCACACAATCACAATCACAATCACACAATCACAATCACACAATCACAATCACACCATCACAATCACACAATCACAATCACACAATCACAATCACACACTCTCAATCACACAATCCCAGTCACACAATCCCAATCACACAATCCCAATCACACAATCCAAATCACACAATCCCAATCACACAATCCCAATCACACAATCCCAATCACACAATCACAATCACACAATCACAATCAAACAATCACAATCACACAATCACAATCACACAATCACAATCACAGAATCACAATCACACAATCACAATCACACAATCACAATCACACAATCACAATCACACAATCACAATCACACAATCAAAATCACACAATCACAATCACACAATCACAATCACACAAGCACAATCACACAATCACAATCACACAATCCCCATCGCACAATCCCCATCGCACAATCCCAATCGCACAATCCCAATCGCACAATCCCAATCGCACAATCACAATCGCACAATCACAATCGCACAATCACAATCGCACAATCACAATCGCACAATCACAATCGCACAATCACAATCGCACAATCACAATCGCACAATCACAATCGCACAATCACAATCGCACAATCACAATCGCACAATCACACAATTGCAATCACACAATCGCAACCACACAGTCGCAACCACACAGTCGCAGTCGCACAATCGCAGTCGCGCAAACACAGTCACGCAGTCACAGTCACGCGATCACAGTCACACAAACACACAATCACACAATCACACAATCACACAATCACACAATCACAATCACACAATCACAATCACACAATCACAATCATACAATCACAATCACACAATCACAATCACACAATCGCAATCACACAATCACAATCACACCATCGCAATCACACAACCACAATCACACAACCACAATCACACAACCACAATCACACAACCACAATCACACAACCACAATCACACAATCACAATCACACAATCACAATCACACAATCACAATCACACAATCACAATAACACAATCACGCAATCACACAATCACACAATCACACAATCACACAATCACACAATCAAGCAATCACACAATCACGCAATCACAAAATAACGCAATCACACATTCACGCAGTAACACAATCACACAATCACACAATCACACAATCACACAATCACACAATCACACAATCACACAATCACACAATCACAATCACACAATCACAATCACACAATCACAATCACACAATCACAATCACACAATCACAATCACACACTCTCAATCACACAATCGCACAATCACAAAACCACAATCACAATCACACAATCACAGTCACACAATCACAGTCACACAATCACAATCGCACAATCACAATCGCACAATCACAATCGCACAATCACAATCGCACAATCACAATCGCACAATCCCAATCGCACAATCCCAATCGCACAATCGCAATCGCACAATCGCAATCGCACAATCGCAATCGCACAATCGCAATCGCACAATCGCAATCGCACAATCGCAATCGCACAATCCCAATCGCACAATCACAATCGCACAATCACAATCGCACAATCACAATCTCACAATCACAATCGCACAATCACAATCGCACAATCACAATCGCACAATCACAATCGCACAATCACAATCGCACAATCACAATCGCACAATCACAATCGCACAATCACAATCGCACAATCACAATCGCACAATCACAATCGCACAATCACAATCGCACAATCACAATCGCACAATCACAATCGCACAATCACAATCGCACAATCACAATCGCACAATCACAATCGCACAATCACAATCGCACAATCACAATCGCACAATCACAATCGCACAATCACAATCGCACAATCACAATCGCACAATCACAATCGCACAATCACAATCGCACAATCACAATCGCACAATCACAATCGCACAATCACAATCGCACAATCACAATCGCACAATCACAATCGCACAATCACAATCGCACAATCACAATCGCACAATCACAATCGCACAATCACAATCGCACAATCACAATCGCACAATCACAATCGCACAATCACAATCGCACAATCACAATCGCACAATCACAATCGCACAATCACAATCGCACAATCACAATCGCACAATCACAATCGCACAATCACAATCGCACAATCACAATCGCACAATCACAATCGCACAATCACAATCGCACAATCACAATCGCACAATCACAATCGCACAATCACAATCGCACAATCACAATCGCACAATCACAATCGCACAATCACAATCGCACAATCACAATCGCACAATCACAATCGCACAATCACAATCGCACAATCACAATCGCACAATCACAATCGCACAATCACAATCGCACAATCACAATCGCACAATCACAATCGCACAATCACAATCACAGAATCACAATCACACAATCACAATCACACATTCACAATCACACAATCAAAATCAGACAATCACACAATCAGAATCACACAATCCCAATCACACAATCACTATCACACAATCACAATCACACAATCACAATCACACAATCACAATCACACAATCACAATCACACAATCACAATCACACAATCACACAATTGCAATCACACAATCGCAACCACACAGTCGCAGTCGCACAATCGCAGTCGCGCAAACACAGTCACGCAGTCACAGTCCCGCGATCACAGTCACGCGATCACAGTCACACAAACACACAATCACACATTCACACAATAGCACAATCACACAATCGCACAATCACACAATCACACAATCACACAATCACGCAATCACGCAATCACACAATCACGCAATCACGCAATCACGCAATCACGCAATAACGCAATCACGCAAACACGCAATCACGCAATCACGCAATCACACAATCACCCAATCACACAATCACACAATCACACAATCACACAATCACACAATCACGCAATCACGCAATCACCCAATCACGCAATCACACAATCACGCAATCACGCAATCACGCAATCACGCAAACACGCAATCACGCAATCACGCAATCACACAATCACACAATCACACAATCACACAATCAGACAATCACACAATCAGACAATCGCACAATCACAATCACACAATCACACAATCACACAATCACACAATCACAATCACACAATCACAATCACACAATCACAATCACACAATCACAATCACACAATCACAATCACACAATCGCAATCACACAATCGCAATCACACAATCACAGTCACACAATCACAATCACACAATCACAATCACACAATCACAATCACACAATCACAATCACACAATCACAATCACACAATCACAATCACACAACCACAATCACACAATCACAATCACACAATCACAATCACACAATCACAATCACACAATCACAATCACACAATCACAATCACACAATCACAATCACACAATCACAATCACACAATCACAATCACACAATCACAATCACACAATCACAATCACACAATCACAATCACACAATCACAATCACACAATCACAATCACACAATCACAATCACACAATCACAATCACACAATCACAATCACACAATCACAGTCACACAATCACAGTCACACAATCACAATCACACAATCACAATCACACAATCACAATCACACAATCACAATCACACAATCACACAATCACACAATCACACAATCACACAATCACACAATCACACAATCACACAATCACACAATCACACAATCACACAATCACACAATCACACAATCACACAATCACACAATCACACAATCACACAATCACACAATCACACAATCACACAATCACACAATCACACAATCACACAATCACACAATCACAATCACACAATCACAATCACACAATCACAAAATCACACAATCACACAATCACACAATCACACAATCACACAATCACACAATCACACAATCACACAATCACACAATCATACAATCACACAATCACACAATCACACAATCACAATCACACAATCACATTCACACACTCTCAATCACACAATCACAATCACACAATCACAATCACACAATCACAATCACACAATCACAATCACACAATCACAATCACACAATCACAATCACAATCACACAATCACAATCACACAATCACAATCACACCATCACAATCACACAATCACAATCACACAATCACAATCACACACTCTCAATCACACAATCCCAGTCACACAATCCCAATCACACAATCCCAATCACACAATCCAAATCACACAATCCCAATCACACAATCCCAATCACACAATCCCAATCACACAATCACAATCACACAATCACAATCAAACAATCACAATCACACAATCACAATCACACAATCACAATCACAGAATCACAATCACACAATCACAATCACACAATCACAATCACACAATCACAATCACACAATCACAATCACACAATCAAAATCACACAATCACAATCACACAATCACAATCACACAATCACAATCACACAATCACAATCACACAATCACAATCACACAAGCACAATCACACAATCACAATCACACAATCCCCATCGCACAATCCCCATCGCACAATCCCAATCGCACAATCCCAATCGCACAATCCCAATCGCACAATCACAATCGCACAATCACAATCGCACAATCACAATCGCACAATCACAATCGCACAATCACAATCGCACAATCACAATCGCACAATCACAATCGCACAATCACAATCGCACAATCACAATCGCACAATCACAATCGCACAATCACAATCGCACAATCACAATCGCACAATCACAATCGCACAATCACAATCGCACAATCACAATCGCACAATCACAATCGCACAATCACAATCGCACAATCACAATCGCACAATCACAATCGCACAATCACAATCGCACAATCACAATCGCACAATCAGAATCGCACAATCACAATCGCACAATCACACAATTGCAATCACACAATCGCAACCACACAGTCGCAGTCGCACAATCGCAGTCGCGCAAACACAGTCACGCAGTCACAGTCACGCGATCACAGTCACACAAACACACAATCACACAATCACACAATCACACAATCACAATCACACAATCACAATCACACAATCACAATCATACAATCACAATCACACAATCACAATCACACAATCGCAATCACACAATCACAATCACACCATCGCAATCACACAACCACAATCACACAACCACAATCACACAACCACAATCACACAACCACAATCACACAACCACAATCACACAATCACAATCACACAATCACAATCACACAATCACAATCACACAATCACAATAACACAATCACGCAATCACACAATCACACAATCACACAATCACACAATCACACAATCAAGCAATCACACAATCACGCAATCACAAAATAACGCAATCACACATTCACGCAGTAACACAATCACACAATCACACAATCACACAATCACACAATCACACAACCACCATCACACAATCACAATCACACAATCACAATCACACAATCACAATCACACAATCACAATCACACAATCACAATCACACAATCACACAATCACAATCACACAATCACAATCACACAATCACAATCACACAATCACAATCACACAATCACAATCACACAATCACAATCACACAATCACAATCACACAATCACAATCACACAATCGCAGTCGCACAATCACAGTCGCACAATCACAGTCGCACAATCGCAGTCACACAATCACAATCACGCAATCACAATCACGCAATCACAATCACGCAATCACAATCACGCAATCACAATCACACAACCACAATCACACAACCACAATCACACAATCACAATCACACAATCACAATCACACACTCACAATCACACAATCACAATCACACAATCACAATCACACAATCGCAGTCACACAATCACAGTCACACAATCACAATCACACAATCGCAATCACACAACCGCAATCACACAACCACAATCACACAACCACAATCACACAACCACAATCACACAACCACATACACAACCACAATCACACAACCACAATCACACATCCACAATCACACAATCACAATCACACAATCACAATCACACAATCACAATCACATAATCACAATCACACACTCTCAATCACACAATCACAATGACACAATCACACAATTGCAATCACACAATCGCAATCACACTATCGCAGTCGCACAATCGCAGTCGCACAATCACAGTCGCACAATCGCAGTCACACAATCACAGTCACAGAATCACAGTCACACAATCACAGTCACACAATCACAGTCACACAATCATAGTCACACAATCACACAATAACACAATCACGCAACCACGCATTCACGCAACCACGCAATCACGCAACCACGCAATCACGCAACCACGCAATCACGCAATCACGCAATCACGCAATCACGCAATCACGCAATCACGCAATCACGCAATCACGCAATCACGCTATCACGCAATCACGCAATCACGCAATCACGCAATCACGCAATCACGCAATCACGCAATCACGCAATCACGCAATCACGCAAACACGCAATCACGCAATCACGCAATCACGCAATCACACAACCACACAATCACACAACCACACAATCACACAACCACACAATCACACAACCACACAATCACGCAGTCACGCAATCACGCAATCACGCAATCACGCAATCACGCAATCACGCAATCACGCAATCACGCAATCACGCAATCACACAATCACACAATAACACAATCACACAATCACAATCACACAATCACACAATCACACAATCACACAATCACACAATCACACAATCACAATCACACAATCACATTCACACAATCACAATCACACAATCACAATCACACAATCACACAATCACAATCACACACTCACAATCACACACTCACAATCACACACTCACAATCACACAATCGCAATCACACAATCACAATCACACAATCACAATCACACACTCACAATCACACAATCACAATCACACAATCACAATCACGCAATCACAATCACGCAATCACAATCACGCAATCACAATCACGCAATCACAATCACGCAATCACAATCACGCAATCACAATCACGCAATCACAATCACGCAATCACAATCACACAATCACAATCACACAACCACAATCACACAACCACAATCACACAATCACAATCACACAATCACAATCACACAATCACAATCACACAATCACAATCACACAATCACAATCACACAATCACAATCACACAATCACAATCACACAATCACAATCACACAATCACAATCACACAATCACAATCACACAATCACAATCACACAATCACAATCACACAATCACAATCACGCAATCACAATCACGCAATCACAATCACGCAATCACAATCACGCAATCACAATCACGCAATCACAATCACGCAATCACAATCACGCAATCACAATCACGCAATCACAATCACGCAATCACAATCACGCAATCACAATCACGCAATCACAATCACGCAATCACAATCACGCAATCACAATCACGCAATCACAATCACGCAACCACAATCACGCAACCACAATCACACAATCACAATCACACAATCACAATCACACAATCACAATCACACAATCACAATCACACAATCACAATCACACAATCACAATCACACAATCACAATCACACAATCACAATCACACAATCACAATCACACAATCACAATCACACAATCACAATCACACAATCACAATCACACAATCACAATCACACAATCACAATCACGCAATCACAATAACACAATCACAATCACACACTCTCAATCACACAATCACAATGACACAATCACACAATTGCAATCACACAATCGCAATCACACTATCGCAATCACACTATCGCAGTCGCACAATCACAGTCGCACAATCGCAGTCACACAATCACAGTCACAGAATCACAGTCACACAATCACAGTCACACAATCACAGTCACACAATCATAGTCACACAATCACACAATAACACAATCACGCAACCACGCAATCACGCAACCACGCAATCACGCAACCACGCAATCACGCAACCACGCAATCACGCAATCACGCAATCACGCAATCACGCAATCACGCAATCACGCAATCACGCAATCACACAATCACCCAATCACACAATCACACAATCACACAATCACAATCACACAATCACACAATCACACAATCACACAATCACACAATCACAATCACACAATCACATTCACACAATCACAATCACACAATCACAATCACACAATCACAATCACACAATCACACAATCACAATCACACACTCACAATCACACAATCACAATCACACAATCACAATCACACACTCACAATCACACAATCACAATCACACAATCAGAATCACACAATCACAATCACACAATCACAATCACACAATCACAATCACACAATCACAATCACACAACCACAATCACACAATCACAATCACGCAATCACAATCACGCAATCACAATCACGCAATCACAATCATACAATCACAATCACACAATCACAATCACACAACCACAATCACACAATCACAATCACACAATCACAATCACACAATCACAATCACACAATCACAATCACACAATCACAATCACACACTCTCAATCACACAATCACAATGACACAATCACACAATTGCAATCACACAATCGCAATCACACTATCGCAGTCGCACAATCGCAGTCGCACAATCACAGTCGCACAATCGCAGTCACACAATCACAGTCACAGAATCACAGTCACACAATCACAGTCACACAATCACAGTCACACAATCATAGTCACACAATCACACATTAACACAATCACGCAACCACGCAATCACGCAACCACGCAATCACGCAACCACGCAATCACGCAATCACGCAATCACGCAATCACGCAATCACGCAATCACGCAATAACGCAATCACGCTATCACGCAATCACGCAATCACGCAATCACGCAATCACGCAATCACGCAATCACGCAATCACGCAATCACGCAATCACGCAATCACGCAAACACGCAATCACGCAATCACGCAATCACGCAATCACACAACCACACAATCACACAACCACACAATCACACAACCACACAATCACACAACCACACAATCACACAACCACACAATCACGCAGTCACGCAATCACGCAATCACGCAATCACGCAATCACGCAATCACGCAATCACGCAATCACGCAATCACGCAATCACACAATCACGCAATCACACAATCACACAATCACACAATCACAATCACACAATCACACAATCACACAATCACAATCACACAATCACAATCACACAATCACAATCACACAATCACAATCACACAATCACAATCACACAATCACAATCACACAATCACAATCACACAATCACAATCACACAATCACAATCACACAATCACAATCACACAATCACAATCACACAATCACACAATCACAATCACACACTCACAATCACACACTCACAATCACACAATCACAATCACACAATCACAATCACACAATCACAATCACACAATCACACAATCACACAATCACACAATCACACAATCACACAATCACACAATCACACAATCACACAATCACACAATCACACAATCACACAATCACACAATCACACAATCACACAATCACACAATCACACAATCACACAATCACACAATCACACAATCACACAATCACACAATCACACAATCACACAATCACACAATCACACAATCACACAATCACACAATCACACAATCACACAATCACACAATCACACAATCACACAATCACACAATCACACAATCACACAATCACACAATCACACAATCACACAATCACACAATCACACAATCACACAATCACACAATCACACAATCACACAATCACACAATCACACAATCACACAATCACACAATCACACAATCACACAATCACACAATCACACAATCACACAATCACACAATCACACAATCACACAATCACAATCACACAATCACAATCACAAAATCACAATCACACACTCTCAATCACACAATCCCAGTCACACAATCCCAATTACACAATCACAATCACACAATCACAATCTCACAATCACAATCACACTATCAGAATCACAGAATCACACAATTGCAATCACACAATCGCAATCACACAATCGCAATCACACAATCGCAATCACACAACCGCAATCACACAACCACAATCACACAACCACAATCACACAACCACAATCACACAACCACATACACAACCACAATCACACAACCACAATCACACATCCACAATCACACAATCACAATCACACAATCACAATCACACAACCACAATCACATAATCACAATCACACACTCTCAATCACACAATCACAATGACACAATCACACAATTGCAATCACACAATCGCAATCACACTATCGCAGTCGCACAATCGCAGTCGCACAATCACAGTCGCACAATCGCAGTCACACAATCACAGTCACAGAATCACAGTCACACAATCACAGTCACACAATCACAGTCACACAATCATAGTCACACAATCACACAATAACACAATCACGCAACCACGCATTCACGCAACCACGCAATCACGCAACCACGCAATCACGCAACCACGCAATCACGCAATCACGCAATCACGCAATCACGCAATCACGCAATCACGCAATCACGCAATCACGCAATCACGCAATCACGCAATCACGCAATCACGCAATCACGCAATCCCGCAATCACGCAATCACGCAATCACGCAATCACGCAATCCCGCAATCACGCAATCACGCAATCACGCAATCACGCAATCACGCAATCACACAACCACACAATCACACAACCACACAATCACACAACCACACAATCACACAACCACACAATCACGCAGTCACGCAATCACGCAATCACGCAATCACGCAATCACGCAATCCCGCAATCACGCAATCACGCAATCACGCAATCACACAATCACACAATCACACAATCACACAATCACAATCACACAATCACACAATCACACAATCACACAATCACACAATCACAATCACACAATCACATTCACACAATCACAATCACACAATCACAATCACACAATCACAATCACACAATCACACAATCACAATCACACACTCACAATCACACAATCACAATCACACACTCACAATCACACAATCACAATCACACAATCACAATCACGCAATCACAATCACGCAATCACAATCACGCAATCACAATCACGCAATCACAATCACGCAATCACAATCACGCAATCACAATCACGCAATCACAATCACGCAATCACAATCACGCAACCACAATCACGCAACCACAATCACACAACCACAATCACACAATCACAATCACACAATCACAATCACACAATCACAATCACACAATCACAATCACACAATCACAATCACACAATCACAATCACACAATCACAATCACACAATCACAATCACACAATCACAATCACACAATCACAATCACACAATCACAATCACACAATCACAATCACACAATCACAATCACACAATCACAATCACACAATCACAATCACACAATCACAATCACACAATCACAATCACACAATCACAATCACACAATCACAATCACACAATCACAATCACACAATCACAATCACACAATCACAATCACACAATCACAATCACACAATCACAATCACACAATCACAATCACACAATCACAATCACACAATCACAATCACACAATCACAATCACACAATCACAATCACACAATCACAATCACACAATCACAATCACACAATCACAATCACACAATCACAATCACACAATCACAATCACACAATCACAATCACACAATCACAATCACACAATCACAATCACACAATCACAATCACACAATCACAATCACACAATCACAATCACACAATCACAATCACACAATCACAATCACACAATCACAATCACACAATCACAATCACACAATCACAATCACACAATCACAATCACACAATCACAATCACACAATCACAATCACACAATCACAATCACACAATCACAATCACACAATCACAATCACACAATCACAATCACACAATCACAATCACACAATCACAATCACACACTCTCAATCACACAATCACAATGACACAATCACACAATTGCAATCACACAATCGCAATCACACTATCGCAGTCGCACAATCGCAGTCGCACAATCACAGTCGCACAATCGCAGTCACACAATCACAGTCACAGAATCACAGTCACACAATCACAGTCACACAATCACAGTCACACAATCACAGTCACACAATCACACAATAACACAATCACGCAACCACGCAATCACGCAACCACGCAATCACGCAACCACGCAATCACGCAACCACGCAATCACGCAATCACGCAATCACACAATCACACAATCACACAATCACACAATCACACAATCACACAATCACACAATTACACAATCACACAATCACACAATCACACGATCACACAATCACACAATCACAATCACACAATCACAATCACAAAATCACAATCACACACTCTCAATCACACAATCCCAGTCACACAATCCCAATTACACAATCACAATCACACAATCACAATCTCACAATCACAATCACACAATCACAATAACACAATCACACAATCACACAATCACACAATCACACAATCACACAATCACACAATCACACAATCACACAATCACACAATCACACAATCACGCAATCACACAATCACGCAATCACACAATCACGCAATCACAAAATCACGCAATCACACATTCACGCAATCACACATTCACGCAGTAACACAATCACACAATCACAATCACACAATCACAATCACACAATCACAATCACACAATCACAATCACACAATCACAATCACACAATCACAATCACACAATCACAATCACACAATCACAATCACACAATCACAATCACACAATCACAATCACACAATCACAATCACACAATCACAATCACACAATCACAATCACACAATCACAATCACACAATCACAATCACACAATCACAATCACACAATCACAATCACACAATCACAATCACACAATCACAATCACACAATCACAATCACACAATCACAATCACACAATCACAATCACACAATCACAATCACACAATCACAATCACACAATCACAATCACACAATCACAATCACACAATCACAATCACACAATCACAATCACACAATCACAATCACACAATCACAATCACACAATCACAATCACACAATCACAATCACACAATCACAATCACACAATCACAATCACAATCACACAATCACACAATCACACAATCACAATCACACAATCACACAATCACACAATCACACAATCACAATCACACAATCACAATCACACAATCACAATCACACAATCACAATCACACAATCACAATCACACAATCACAATCACGCAATCACAATCACGCAATCACAATCACGCAATCACAATCACGCAATCACAATCACGCAATCACAATCACGCAATCACAATCACGCAATCACAATCACGCAATCACAATCACGCAATCACAATCACGCAATCACAATCACGCAATCACAATCACGCAATCACAATCACGCAATCACAATCACGCAATCACAATCACGCAATCACAATCACGCAATCACAATCACACAATCACACAATCACACAATCACACAATCACACAATCACAATCACACAATCACAATCACACAATCACAATCACACAATCACAATCACACAATCACAATCACACAATCACAATCACACAATCACAATCACAAAATCACAATCACACACTCTCAATCACACAATCCCAGTCACACAATCCCAATTACACAATCACAATCACACAATCACAATCTCACAATCACAATCACACAATCACAATAACACAATCACACAATCACACAATCACACAATCACACAATCACACAATCACACAATCACACAATCACACAATCACGCAATCACACAATCACGCAATCACACAATCACGCAATCACAAAATCACGCAATCACACATTCACGCAATCACACATTCACGCAGTAACACAATCACACAATCACAATCACACAATCACAATCACACAATCACAATCACACAATCACAATCACACAATCACAATCACACAATCACAATCACACAATCACAATCACACAATCACAATCACACAATCACAATCACACAATCACAATCACACAATCACAATCACACAATCACAATCACACAATCACAATCACACAATCACAATCACACAATCACAATCACACAATCACAATCACACAATCACAATCACACAATCACAATCACACAATCACAATCACACAATCACAATCACACAATCACAATCACACAATCACAATCACACAATCACAATCACACAATCACAATCACACAATCACAATCACACAATCACAATCACACAATCACAATCACACAATCACAATCACACAATCACAATCACACAATCACAATCACACAATCACAATCACACAATCACAATCACACAATCACAATCACACAATCACAATCACACAATCACAATCACACAATCACAATCACACAATCACAATCACACAATCACAATCACACAATCACAATCACACAATCACAATCACACAATCACAATCACACAATCACAATCACACAATCACAATCACACAATCACAATCACACAATCACAATCACACAATCACAATCACACAATCACAATCACACAATCACAATCACACAATCACAATCACACAATCACAATCACACAATCACAATCACACAATCACAATCACACAATCACAATCACACAATCACAATCACACAATCACAATCACACAATCACAATCACACAATCACAATCACACAATCACAATCACACAATCACAATCACACAATCACAATCACACAATCACAATCACACAATCACAATCACACAATCACAATCACACAATCACAATCACACAATCACAATCACACAATCACAATCACACAATCACAATCACACAATCACAATCACACAATCACAATCACACAATCACAATCACACAATCACAATCACACAATCACAATCACACAATCACAATCACACAATCACAATCACACAATCACAATCACACAATCACAATCACACAATCACAATCACACAATCACAATCACACAATCACAATCACACAATCACAATCACACAATCACAATCACACAATCACAATCACACAATCACAATCACACAATCACAATCACACAATCACAATCACACAATCACAATCACACAATCACAATCACACAATCACAATCACACAATCACAATCACACAATCACAATCACACAATCACAATCACACAATCACAATCACACAATCACAATCACACAATCACAATCACACAATCACAATCACACAATCACAATCACACAATCACAATCACACAATCACAATCACACAATCACAATCACACAATCACAATCACACAATCACAATCACACAATCACAATCACACAATCACAATCACACAATCACAATCACACAATCACAATCACACAATCACAATCACACAATCACAATCACACAATCACAATCACACAATCACAATCACACAATCACAATCACGCAATCACAATCACGCAATCACAATCACGCAATAACAATCACGCAATCACAATCACGCAATCACAATCACGCAATCACAATCACGCAATCACAATCACACAATCACACAATCACACAATCACACAATCACACAATCACAATCACACAATCACAATCACACAATCACAATCACACAATCACAATCACAATCACACAATCACAATCACAAAATCACAATCACACACTCTCAATCACACAATCCCAGTCACACAATCCCAATTACACAATCACAATCACACAATCACAATCTCACAATCACAATCACACAATCACAATAACACAATAACACAATCACACAATCACACAATCACACAATCACACAATCACACAATCACACAATCACGCAATCACACAATCACGCAATCACACAATCACGCAATCACAAAATCACGCAATCACACATTCACGCAATCACACATTCACGCAGTAACACAATCACACAATCACACAATCACACAATCACACAATCACACAATCACACAATCACACAATCACACAATCACACAATCACACAGTCACACAATCACAATCACACAATCACAATCACAAAATCACAATCACACACTCTCAATCACACAATCCCAGTCACACAATCCCAATTACACAATCACAATCACACAATCACAATCTCACAATCACAATCACACAATCACAATAACACAATCACACAATCACACAATCACACAATCACACAATCACACAATCACACAATCACGCAATCACACAATCACGCAATCACACAATCACGCAATCACAAAATCACGCAATCACACATTCACGCAATCACACATTCACGCAGTAACACAATCACACAATCACACTCACACAATCACAATCACACAATCACAATCACACAATCACAATCACACAATCACAATCACACAATCACAATCACACAATCACAATCACACAATCACAATCACACAATCACAATCACACAATCACAATCACACAATCACAATCACACAATCACAATCACACAATCACAATCACACAATCACAATCACACAATCACAATCACACAATCACAATCACACAATCACAATCACACAATCACAATCACACAATCACAATCACACAATCACAATCACACAATCACAATCACACAATCACAATCACACAATCACAATCACACAATCACAATCACACAATCACAATCACACAATCACAATCACACAATCACAATCACACAATCACAATCACACAATCACAATCACACAATCACAATCACACAATCACAATCACACAATCACAATCACACAATCACAATCACACAATCACAATCACACAATCACAATCACACAATCACAATCACACAATCACAATCACACAATCACAATCACACAATCACAATCACACAATCACAATCACACAATCACAATCACACAATCACAATCACACAATCACAATCACACAATCACAATCACACAATCACAATCACACAATCACAATCACACAATCACAATCACACAATCACAATCACACAATCACAATCACACAATCACAATCACACAATCACAATCACACAATCACAATCACACAATCACAATCACACAATCACAATCACACAATCACAATCACACAATCACAATCACACAATCACAATCACACAATCACAATCACACAATCACAATCACACAATCACAATCACACAATCACAATCACACAATCACAATCACACAATCACAATCACACAATCACAATCACACAATCACAATCACACAATCACAATCACACAATCACAATCACACAATCACAATCACACAATCACAATCACACAATCACAATCACACAATCACAATCACACAATCACAATCACACAATCACAATCACACAATCACAATCACACAATCACAATCACACAATCACAATCACACAATCACAATCACACAATCACAATCACACAATCACAATCACACAATCACAATCACACAATCACAATCACACAATCACAATCACACAATCACAATCACACAATCACAATCACACAATCACAATCACACAATCACAATCACACAATCACAATCACACAATCACAATCACACAATCACAATCACACAATCACAATCACACAATCACAATCACACAATCACAATCACACAATCACAATCACACAATCACAATCACACAATCACAATCACACAATCACAATCACACAATCACAATCACACAATCACAATCACACAATCACAATCACACAATCACAATCACACAATCACAATCACACAATCACAATCACACAATCACAATCACACAATCACAATCACACAATCACAATCACACAATCACAATCACACAATCACAATCACACAATCACAATCACACAATCACAATCACACAATCACAATCACACAATCACAATCACACAATCACAATCACACAATCACAATCACACAATCACAATCACACAATCACAATCACACAATCACAATCACACAATCACAATCACACAATCACAATCACACAATCACAATCACACAATCACAATCACACAATCACAATCACACAATCACAATCACACAATCACAATCACACAATCACAATCACACAATCACAATCACACAATCACAATCACACAATCACAATCACACAATCATAATCACACAATCACAATCACACAATCACAATCACAAAATCACAATCACACAATCACGCAATCACACAATCACGCAATCGAACAATCACACAATCACACAATCACACAATCACACAATCACAATCACACAATCGCAATCACACAATCGCAATCACACAATCCCAATCACACAATCGCAATCACACAATCGCAATCACACTATCGCAGTCACACAAACGTAGTCACACAATCACAGTCGCACAATCACAGTCACACAATCACAATCACACAATCACAATCACACAATCACAACCACACAATCACAATCACACAATCACAATCACACAATCACACAATCACACAATCACACAATCACACAATCACTCAGTCCCACAATCACACAGTCACACAATCACACAAACACACAATCACACAATCACACAATCACACAATCACACAATCACACAATCACACAATCACACAATCACACAATCACACAATCACACAATCACACAATCACACAATCACACAATCACACAATCACACAATCACACAATCACACAATCACACAATCACACAATCACACAATCACACAATCACACAATCACAATCACACAAGCACACAATCACACAATCACACAATCACACAATCACACAATCACAATCACACAATCACAATCACAAAATCACAATCACACACTCTCAATCACACAATCCCAGTCACACAATCCCAATTACACAATCACAATCACACAATCACAATCTCACAATCACAATCACACAATCACAATCTCACAATCACAATCACACAATCAGAATCACACAATCACACAATTGCAATCACACAATTGCAATCACACAATCGCAATCACACAATCGCAATCACACAACCGCAATCACACAACCGCAATCACACAACCACAATCACACAACCACAATCACACAACCACAATCCCACAACCACGATCACACAACCACGATCACACAACCGCAATCACACAACCGCAATCACACAACCACAATCACACAACCACAATCACACAACCACAATCCCACAACCACGATCACACAACCACGATCACACAACCACGATCACACAACCACCATCACACAACCACAATCACACAACCACAATCACACAACCACAACCACACAACCACAATCACACAATCACAATCACACAATCACAATCACACAATCACAATCACACAATCACAATCACACAATCACAATCACACAATCACAATCACACAATCACAATCACACAATCACAATCACACAATCACAATCACACAATCACAATCACACAATCACAATCACACAATCACAATCACACAATCACAATCACACAATCACAATCACACAATCACAATCACACAATCACAATCACACAATCACAATCACACAATCACAATCACACAATCACAATCACACAATCACAATCACACAATCACAATCACACAATCACAATCACACAATCACAATCACACAATCACAATCACACAATCACAATCACACAATCACAATCACACAATCACAATCACACAATCACAATCACACAATCACAATCACACAATCACAATCACACAATCACAATCACACAATCACAATCACACAATCACAATCACACAATCACAATCACACAATCACAATCACACAATCACAATCACACAATCACAATCACACAATCACAATCACACAATCACAATCACACAATCACAATCACACAATCACAATCACACAATCACAATCACACAATCACAATCACACAATCACAATCACACAATCACAATCACACAATCACAATCACACAATCACAATCACACAATCACAATCACACAATCACAATCACACAATCACAATCACACAATCACAATCACACAATCACAATCACACAATCACAATCACACAATCACAATCACACAATCACAATCACGCAATCACAATCACGCAATCACAATCACGCAATAACAATCACGCAATCACAATCACGCAATCACAATCACGCAATCACAATCACGCAATCACAATCACACAATCACACAATCAAACAATCACACAATCACACAATCACAATCACACAATCACAATCACACAATCACAATCACACAATCACAATCACAATCACACAATCACAATCACAAAATCACAATCACACACTCTCAATCACACAATCCCAGTCACACAATCCCAATTACACAATCACAATCACACAATCACAATCTCACAATCACAATCACACAATCACAATAACACAATAACACAATCACACAATCACACAATCACACAATCACACAATCACACAATCACACAATCACGCAATCACACAATCACGCAATCACACAATCACGCAATCACAAAATCACGCAATCACACATTCACGCAATCACACATTCACGCAGTAACACAATCACACAATCACACAATCACACAATCACACAATCACACAATCACACAATCACACAATCACACAATCACACAATCACACAGTCACACAATCACAATCACACAATCACAATCACAAAATCACAATCACACACTCTCAATCACACAATCCCAGTCACACAATCCCAATCACGCAATCACAATCACGCAATCACAATCACACAATCACACAATCAAACAATCACACAATCACACAATCACAATCACACAATCACAATCACACAATCACAATCACACAATCACAATCACACAATCACAATCACACAATCACAATCACACAATCACAATCACACAATCACAATCACACAATCACAATCACACAATCACAATCACACAATCACAATCACACAATCACAATCACACAATCACAATCACACAATCACAATCACACAATCACAATCACACAATCACAATCACACAATCACAATCACACAATCACAATCACACAATCACAATCACACAATCACAATCACACAATCACAATCACACAATCACAATCACACAATCACAATCACACAATCACAATCACACAATCACAATCACACAATCACAATCACACAATCACAATCACACAATCACAATCACACAATCACAATCACACAATCACAATCACACAATCACAATCACACAATCACAATCACACAATCACAATCACACAATCACAATCACACAATCACAATCACACAATCACAATCACACAATCACAATCACACAATCACAATCACACAATCACAATCACACAATCACAATCACACAATCACAATCACACAATCACAATCACACAATCACAATCACACAATCACAATCACACAATCACAATCACACAATCACAATCACACAATCACAATCACACAATCACAATCACACAATCACAATCACACAATCACAATCACACAATCACAATCACACAATCACAATCACACAATCACAATCACACAATCACAATCACACAATCACAATCACACAATCACAATCACACAATCACAATCACACAATCACAATCACACAATCACAATCACACAATCACAATCACACAATCACAATCACACAATCACAATCACACAATCACAATCACACAATCACAATCACACAATCACAATCACACAATCACAATCACACAATCACAATCACACAATCACAATCACACAATCACAATCACACAATCACAATCACACAATCACAATCACACAATCACAATCACACAATCATAATCACACAATCACAATCACACAATCACAATCACAAAATCACAATCACACAATCACGCAATCACACAATCACGCAATCGAACAATCACACAATCACACAATCACACAATCACACAATCACAATCACACAATCGCAATCACACAATCGCAATCACACAATCCCAATCACACAATCGCAATCACACAATCGCAATCACACTATCGCAGTCACACAAACGTAGTCACACAATCACAGTCGCACAATCACAGTCACACAATCACAATCACACAATCACAATCACACAATCACAATCACACAATCACAATCACACAATCACAATCACACAATCACACAATCACACAATCACACAATCACACAATCACTCAGTCCCACAATCACACAGTCACACAATCACACAAACACACAATCACACAATCACACAATCACACAATCACACAATCACACAATCACACAATCACACAATCACACAATCACACAATCACACAATCACACAATCACACAATCACACAATCACACAATCACACAATCACACAATCACACAATCACACAATCACACAATCACACAATCACACAATCACACAATCACAATCACACAAGCACACAATCACACAATCACACAATCACACAATCACACAATCACAATCACACAATCACAATCACAAAATCACAATCACACACTCTCAATCACACAATCCCAGTCACACAATCCCAATTACACAATCACAATCACACAATCACAATCTCACAATCACAATCACACAATCACAATCTCACAATCACAATCACACAATCAGAATCACACAATCACACAATTGCAATCACACAATTGCAATCACACAATCGCAATCACACAATCGCAATCACACAACCGCAATCACACAACCGCAATCACACAACCACAATCACACAACCACAATCACACAACCACAATCCCACAACCACGATCACACAACCACGATCACACAACCGCAATCACACAACCGCAATCACACAACCACAATCACACAACCACAATCACACAACCACAATCCCACAACCACGATCACACAACCACGATCACACAACCACGATCACACAACCACCATCACACAACCACAATCACACAACCACAATCACACAACCACAACCACACAACCACAATCACACAATCACAATCACACAATCACACAATCACACAATCACACAATCACACAATCACACAATCACACAATCACACAATCACACAATCACACAATCACACAATCACACAATCACACAATCACACAATCACACAATCACACAATCACACAATCACACAATCACACAATCACACAATCACACAATCACACAATCACACAATCACACAATCACACAATCACACAATCACACAATCACACAATCACACAATCACACAATCACACAATCACACAATCACACAATCACACAATCACACAATCACACAAGCACACAATCACACAATCACACAATCACACAATCACACAATCACACAATCACAATCACACAATCACAATCACAAAATCACAATCACACACTCTCAATCACACAATCCCAGTCACACAATCCCAATTACACAATCACAATCACACAATCTCACAATCACAATCACACAATCACAATCACACAATCACAATCACACAATCACAATCACACAATCACAATCACACAATCACACAATCACAATCACACAATCACAATCACACAATCACACAATCACAATCACACAATCACAATCACAAAATCACAATCACACAATCACGCAATCACACAATCACGCAATCGAACAATCACACAATCACACAATCACACAATCACACAATCACACAATCACACAATCACACAATCACACAATCACACAATCACACAATCACACAATCACACAATCACACAATCACACAATCACACAATCACACAATCACACAATCACAAAAGCACACAATCACACAATCACACAATCACACAATCACACAATCACACAATCACACAATCACAATCACACAATCACAATCACAAAATCACAATCACACACTCTCAATCACACAATCCCAGTCACACAATCCCAATTACACAATCACAATCACACAATCACAATCTCACAATCACAATCACACAATCACAATCTCACAATCACAATCACACAATCAGAATCACACAATCACACAATTGCAATCACACAATTGCAATCACACAATCGCAATCACACAATCGCAATCACACAACCGCAATCACACAACCACGATCACACAACCACAGTCACACAATCACAGTCACACAATCACACAATCACACAATCACACAATCACACAATCACACAATCACACAACCACACAATCACACAAACACACAATCACACAGTCACACAATCACGCAATCACGCAATCACGCAATCATGCAATCACGCAATCACACAATCACACAATCACACAATCACAATCACACAATCACAATCACACAATCACAATCACACAATCACAATCACACAATCACAATCACACAATCACAATCACACAATCACAATCACACAATCACAGTCACACAATCACAATCACAATCACACAATCACAATCACACAATCACAATCACACAATCACAATCACACAATCACAATCACGCAATCACAATCACACAATCACAATCACACAATCACAATCACACAATCACAATCACACAATCACAATCAAACAATCAAAATCCCACAATCACAATCACACAATCACAATCACTCAATCACAATCACAATCATACAATCACATTCACACAATCGCAATCACACAATCGCAATCACACAATCACAATCACACAATCACAATCACACAATCACAATCACACAATCACAATCACACAATCACACAATCACACAATCACAATCACACAATCACAATCACACAATCACAATCACACAATCACAATCGCAATCACACAACCGCAATCACACAATTACACAATCACACAATCACAATCACACAGTCTCAATCACACAATCACACAATTGCAATCACACAATCGCAACCACACAAAAGCAGTCGCACAATCACAGTTGCACAATGGCAGTCGCGCAATCACAGTCACGCAATCACACAATTGCAATCACACAATCGCAATCACACTATCGCAGTCACACAATCGCAGTCACACAACCACAGTCGCACAATCACAATCACACAATCACAATCACACAATCACAATCACACAATCACACAATCACACAATCACACAACCACACAATCACACAATCACACAATCACACAATCACACAATCAAACAATCACACAATCACACAGTCACACAATCACACAATCAAACAATCACACAATCACACAATCACACAATCACACAATCACACAATCACAATCACACAATCACAATCACAAAATCACAATCACACACTCTCAATCACACAATCCCAGTCACACAATCCCAATTACACAATCACAATCACACAATCACAATCTCACAATCACAATCACACAATCAGAATCACAGAATCACACAATTGCAATCACACAATCGCAATCACATAATCGCAATCACACAATCGCAATCACACAACCGCAATCACACAACCACAATCACACAACCACAATCCCACAACCACGATCACACAACCACGATCACACAACCACGATCACACAACCACCATCACACAACCACAATCACACAACCACAATCACACAACCACAACCACACAACCACAATCACACAATCACAATCACACAATCACAATCACACAATCACACAATCACACAATCACACAATCACACAATCACACAATCACACAATCACACAATCACACAATCACACAATCACACAATCACACAATCACACAATCACACAATCACACAATCACACAATCACACAATCACACAATCACACAATCACACAATCACACAATCACACAATCACACAATCACACAATCACACAATCACACAATCACACAATCACACAATCACACAATCACACAATCACACAATCACAATCACACAATCACAATCACAAAATCACAATCACACACTCTCAATCACACAATCCCAGTCACACAATCCCAATTACACAATCACAATCACACAATCACAATCTCACAATCACAATCACACAATCACAATCTCACAATCACAATCACACAATCAGAATCACACAATCACACAATTGCAATCACACAATTGCAATCACACAATCGCAATCACACAATCGCAATCACACAACCGCAATCACACAACCACGATCACACAACCACAGTCACACAATCACGGTCACACAATCACACAATCACACAATCACACAATCACACAATCACACAATCACACAACCACACAATCACACAACCACACAATCACACAAACACACAATCACACAGTCACACAATCACGCAATCACGCAATCACGCAATCACGCAATCACGCAATCACACAATCACACAATCACACAATCACACAATCACACAATCACAATCACACAATCACAATCACACAATCACAATCACACAATCAGAATCACAGAATCACACAATTGCAATCACACAATCGCAATCACATAATCGCAATCACACAATCGCAATCACACAACCGCAATCACACAACCGCAATCACACAACCACAATCACACAACCACAATCCCACAACCACGATCACACAACCACGATCACACAACCACGATCACACAACCACCATCACACAACCACAATCACACAACCACAATCACACAACCACAACCACACAACCACAATCACACAATCACAATCACACAATCACAATCACACAATCACACAATCACACAATCACACAATCACACAATCACACAATCACACAATCACACAATCACACAATCACACAATCACACAATCACACAATCACACAATCACACAATCACACAATCACACAATCACACAATCACACAATCACACAATCACACAATCACACAATCACACAATCACACAATCACACAATCACACAATCACACAATCACACAATCACACAATCACACAATCACACAATCACACAATCACAATCACACAATCACAATCACAAAATCACAATCACACACTCTCAATCACACAATCCCAGTCACACAATCCCAATTACACAATCACAATCACACAATCACAATCTCACAATCACAATCACACAATCACAATCTCACAATCACAATCACACAATCAGAATCACACAATCACACAATTGCAATCACACAATTGCAATCACACAATCGCAATCACACAATCGCAATCACACAACCGCAATCACACAACCACGATCACACAACCACAGTCACACAATCACGGTCACACAATCACACAATCACACAATCACACAATCACACAATCACACAATCACACAACCACACAATCACACAACCACACAATCACACAAACACACAATCACACAGTCACACAATCACGCAATCACGCAATCACGCAATCACGCAATCACGCAATCACACAATCACACAATCACACAATCACACAATCACACAATCACAATCACACAATCACAATCACACAATCACAATCACACAATCACAATCACACAATCACAATCACACAATCACAATCACACAATCACAATCACACAATCACAATCACAATCACAATCACACAATCACAATCACACAATCACAATCACACAATCACAATCACACAATCACAATCACACAATCACAATCACACAATCACAATCACACAATCACAATCACACAATCACAATCACACAATCACAATCACACAATCACAATCACACAATCACAATCACACAATCACAATCACACAATCACAATCACACAATCACAATCACACAATCACAATCACACAATCACAATCACACAATCACAATCACACAATCACAATCACACAATCACAATCAAACAATCACAATCACACAATCACAATCATACAATCACAATCACTCAATCACAATCACAATCATACAATCACAATCACACAATCGCAATCACACAATCGCAATCACACTATCACAATCACACAATCACAATCACAATCACACAATCACAATCACACAATCACAATCACACAATCACACAATCACACAATCACAATCACACAATCACAATGACACAATTACAATCACAATCACACAATCACAATCACACAACCACAATCACACAATCACAATCACACAATCACAATCACACAATCACAATCACACAATCACAATCACACAATCACAATCACACAATCACAATCACACAATCACAATCACACAATATCACACAGTCACACAATCACACAAACACACAATCACACAATCACACAATCACAATCACACAATCACAATCACACAATCACAATCACTCAATCACAATCACAATCATACAATCACAATCACACAATCGCAATCACACAATCGCAATCACACAATCGCAATCACACAATCGCAATCACACAATCGCAATCACACAATCGCAATCACACAATCGCAATCACACAATCGCAATCACACAATCGCAATCACACAATCGCAATCACACAATCGCAATCACACAATCGCAATCACACAATCGCAATCACACAATCGCAATCACACAATCGCACTCACACAATCGCAGTCACACAATCGCAATCACTCAATCGCAATCACTCAATCGCAATCACTCAATCACAATCACACAATCACAATCACACAATCACAATCACACAACCACAATCACACAATCACAATCACACAACCACAATCACACAATCACACAATCACACAATCACACAATCAAACAATCACACAATCACACAGTCACACAATCACACAATCAAACAATCACACAATCACACAATCACACAATCACACAATCACACAATCACACAATCACAATCACACAATCACAATCACAAAATCACAATCACACACTCTCAATCACACAATCCCAGTCACACAATCCCAATTACACAATCACAATCACACAATCACAATCTCACAATCACAATCACACAATCAGAATCACAGAATCACACAATTGCAATCACACAATCGCAATCACACAATCGCAATCACACAATCGCAATCACACAACCGCAATCACACAACCGCAATCACACAACCACAATCACACAACCACAATCACACAACCACAATCCCACAACCACGATCACACAACCACGATCACACAACCACGATCACACAACCACCATCACACAACCACAATCACACAACCACAACCACACAACCACAATCACACAATCACAATCACACAATCACAATCACACAATCACAATCACACAATCACACAATCACACAATCACACAATCACACAATCACACAATCACACAATCACACAATCACACAATCACACAATCACACAATCACACAATCACACAATCACACAATCACACAATCACACAATCACACAATCACACAATCACACAATCACACAATCACACAATCACACAATCACACAATCACACAATCACACAATCACACAATCACACAAGCACACAATCACACAATCACACAATCACACAATCACACAATCACAATCACACAATCACAATCACAAAATCACAATCACAAACTCTCAATCACACAATCCCAGTCACACAATCCTAATTACACAATCACAATCACACAATCACAATCTCACAATCACAATCACACAATCACAATCTCACAATCACAATCACACAATCAGAATCACACAATCACACAATTGCAATCACACAATTGCAATCACACAATCGCAATCACACAATCGCAATCACACAACCGCAATCACACAACCACGATCACACAACCACAGTCACACAATCACGGTCACACAATCACACAATCACACAATCACACAATCACACAATCACACAATCACACAACGACACAATCACACAACCACACAATCACACAAACACACAATCACACAGTCACACAATCACGCAATCACGCAATCACGCAATCACGCAATCACGCAATCACACAATCACACAATCACACAATCACAATCACACAATCACAATCACACAATCACAATCACACAATCACAATCACACAATCACAATCACACAATCACAATCACACAATCACAATCACAATCACAATCACACAATCACAATCACACAATCACAATCACACAATCACAATCACACAATCACAATCACACAATCACAATCACACAATCACAATCACACAATCACAATCACACAATCACAATCACACAATCACAATCACACAATCACAATCACACAATCACAATCACACAATCACAATCACACAATCACAATCACACAATCACAATCACACAATCACAATCACACAATCACAATCACACAATCACAATCACACAATCACAATCAAACAATCACAATCACACAATCACAATCACACAATCACAATCACTCAATCACAATCACAATCATACAATCACAATCACACAATCGCAATCACACAATCGCAATCACACTATCACAATCACACAATCACAATCACAATCACACAATCACAATCACACAATCACAATCACACAATCACACAATCACACAATCACAATCACACAATCACAATGACACAATCACAATCACAATCACACAATCACAATCACACAACCACAATCACACAATCACAATCACACAATCACAATCACACAATCACAATCACACAATCACAATCACACAATCACAATCACACAATCACAATCACACAATCACAATCACAATCACACAATCGCAATCACACAATCGCAATCACACTATCACAATCACACAATCACAATCACAATCACACAATCACAATCACACAATCACAATCACACAATCACACAATCACACAATCACAATCACACAATCACAATGACACAATCACAATCACAATCACACAATCACAATCACACAACCACAATCACACAATCACAATCACACAATCACAATCACACAATCACAATCACACAATCACAATCACACAATCACAATCACACAATCACAATCACACAATCACAATCACACAATATCACACAGTCACACAATCACACAAACACACAATCACACAATCACACAATCACAATCACACAATCACAATCACACAATCACAATCACACAATCACAATCACTCAATCACAATCACAATCATACAATCACAATCACACAATCGCAATCACACAATCGCAATCACACAATCGCAATCACACAATCGCAATCACACAATCGCAATCACACAATCGCAATCACACAATCGCAATCACACAATCGCAATCACACAATCGCAATCACACAATCGCAATCACACAATCGCAATCACACAATCGCAATCACACAATCGCAATCACACAATCGGAATCACACAATCGCAATCACACAATCGCAATCACACAATCGCGATCACACAATCGCACTCACACAATCGCAGTCACACAATCGCAATCACTCAATCGCAATCACTCAATCGCAATCACTCAATCACAATCACACAATCACAATCACACAATCACAATCACACAATCACAATCACACAATCACAATCACACAACCACAATCACACAATCACACAATCACACAATCACAGAATCACACAATCAAACAATCACACAATCACACAGTCACACAATCACACAATCAAACAATCACACAATCACACAATCACACAATCACACAATCACACAATCACACAATCACACAATCACACAATCACAATCACACAATCACAATCACAAAATCACAATCACACACTCTCAATCACACAATCCCAGTCACACAATCCCAATTACACAATCACAATCACACAATCACAATCTCACAATCACAATCACACAATCAGAATCACAGAATCACACAATTGCAATCACACAATCGCAATCACACAATCGCAATCACACAATCGCAATCACACAACCGCAATCACACAAGCGCAATCACACAACCACAATCACACAACCACAATCACACAACCACAATCCCACAACCACGATCACACAACCACGATCACACAACCACGATCACACAACCACCATCACACAACCACAATCACACAACCACAATCACACAACCACAACCACACAACCACAATCACACAATCACAATCACACAATCACACAATCACACAATCACACAATCACACAATCACACAATCACACAATCACACAATCACACAATCACACAATCACACAATCACACAATCACACAATCACACAATCACACAATCACACAATCACACAATCACACAATCACACAATCACACAATCACACAATCACACAATCACACAATCACACAATCACACAATCACACAATCACACAATCACACAATCACACAATCACACAATCACACAATCACACAATCACACAGTCACACAATCACACAATCAAACAATCACACAATCACACAATCACACAATCACACAATCACACAATCACAATCACACAATCACAATCACAAAATCACAATCACACACTCTCAATCACACAATCCCAGTCACACAATCCCAATTACACAATCACAATCACACAATCACAATCTCACAATCACAATCACACAATCAGAATCACAGAATCACACAATTGCAATCACACAATCGCAATCACATAATCGCAATCACACAATCGCAATCACACAACCGCAATCACACAACCGCAATCACACAACCACAATCACACAACCACAATCCCACAACCACGATCACACAACCACGATCACACAACCACGATCACACAACCACCATCACACAACCACAATCACACAACCACAATCACACAACCACAACCACACAACCACAATCACACAATCACAATCACACAATCACAATCACACAATCACACAATCACACAATCACACAATCACACAATCACACAATCACACAATCACACAATCACACAATCACACAATCACACAATCACACAATCACACAATCACACAATCACACAATCACACAATCACACAATCACACAATCACACAATCACACAATCACACAATCACACAAGCACACAATCACACAATCACACAATCACACAATCACAATCACACAATCACAATCACAAAATCACAATCACAAACTCTCAATCACACAATCCCAGTCACACAATCCTAATTACACAATCACAATCACACAATCACAATCTCACAATCACAATCACACAATCACAATCTCACAATCACAATCACACAATCAGAATCACACAATCACACAATTGCAATCACACAATTGCAATCACACAATCGCAATCACACAATCGCAATCACACAACCGCAATCACACAACCACGATCACACAACCACAGTCACACAATCACGGTCACACAATCACACAATCACACAATCACACAATCACACAATCACACAATCACACAACCACACAATCACACAACCACACAATCACACAAACACACAATCACACAGTCACACAATCAAGCAATCACGCAATCACGCAATCACGCAATCACGCAATCACGCAATCACACAATCACACAATCACACAATCACAATCACACAATCACAATCACACAATCACAATCACACAATCACAATCACACAATCACAATCACAATCACAATCACACAATCACAATCACACAATCACAATCACACAATCACAATCACACAATCACAATCACACAATCACAATCACACAATCACAATCACACAATCACAATCACACAATCACAATCACACAATCACAATCACACAATCACAATCACACAATCACAATCACACAATCACAATCACACAATCACAATCACACAATCACAATCACACAATCACAATCAAACAATCACAATCACACAATCACAATCACACAATCACAATCACTCAATCACAATCACAATCATACAATCACAATCACACAATCGCAATCACACAATCGCAATCACACTATCACAATCACACAATCACAATCACAATCACACAATCACAATCACACAATCACAATCACACAATCACACAATCACACAATCACAATCACACAATCACAATGACACAATCACAATCACAATCACACAATCACAATCACACAACCACAATCACACAATCACAATCACACAATCACAATCACACAATCACAATCACACAATCACAATCACACAATCACAATCACACAATCACAATCACACAATCACAATCACACAATCACAATCACACAATCACAACCACACAATCACAATCACACAATATCACACAGTCACACAATCACACAAACACACAATCACACAATCACACAATCACAATCACACAATCACAATCACACAATCACAATCACTCAATCACAATCACAATCATACAATCACAATCACACAATCGCAATCACACAATCGCAATCACACAATCGCAATCACACAATCGCAATCACACAATCGCAATCACACAATCGCAATCACACAATCGCAATCACACAATCGCAATCACACAATCGCAATCACACAATCGCAATCACACAATCGCAATCACACAATCGCAATCACACAATCGCAATCACACAATCGCAATCACACAATCGCGATCACACAATCGCACTCACACAATCGCAGTCACACAATCGCAATCACTCAATCGCAATCACTCAATCGCAATCACTCAATCACAATCACACAATCACAATCACACAATCACAATCACACAATCACAATCACACAATCACAATCACACAACCACAATCACACAATCACACAATCACACAATCACACAATCACACAATCAAACAATCACACAATCACACAGTCACACAATCACACAATCAAACAATCACACAATCACACAATCACACAATCACACAATCACACAATCACACAATCACACAATCACAATCACACAATCACAATCACAAAATCACAATCACACACTCTCAATCACACAATCCCAGTCACACAATCCCAATTACACAATCACAATCACACAATCACAATCTCACAATCACAATCACACAATCAGAATCACAGAATCACACAATTGCAATCACACAACCGCAATCACACAATCGCAATCACACAATCGCAATCACACAACCGCAATCACACAACCGCAATCACACAACCACAATCACACAATCACAATCACACAATCACACAATCACACAATCACACAATCACACAATCACACAATCACACAATCACACAATCACACAATCACACAATCACACAATCACACAATCACACAATCACACAATCACACAATCACACAATCACACAATCACACAATCACACAATCACACAATCACACAATCACACAATCACACAATCACACAATCACACAATCACACAATCACACAATCACACAATCACACAATCACACAATCACACAATCACACAATCACACAATCACACAATCACACAATCACACAATCACACAATCACACAATCACAATCACACAATCACAATCACACAATCACACAATCACAATCACACAATCACAATCACACAATCACAATCACACAATCACAATCACACAATCACAATCACACAATCACAATCACACAATCACAATCACACAATCATAATCACACAATCACAATCACACAATCACAATCACAAAATCACAATCACACAATCACGCAATCACACAATCACACAATCACACAATCACAATCACAAAATCACAATCACACAATCACGCAATCACACAATCACACAATCACACAATCACAATCACACAATCACAATCACACAATCACAATCACACAATCACAATCACACAATCACAATCACACAATCACAATCACACAATCACAATCACACAATCACAATCACACAATCACAATCACACAATCACAATCACACAATCACAATCACACAATCACAATCACACAATCACAATCACACAATCACAATCACACAATCACAATCACACAATCACAATCACACAATCACAATCACACAACCACAATCACACAATCACAATCACACAATCACAATCACACAATCACAATCACACAATCATAATCACACAATCACAATCACACAATCACAATCACAAAATCACAATCACACAATCACGCAATCACACAATCACGCAATCGAACAATCACACAATCACACAATCACACAATCACACAATCACAATCACACAATCGCAATCACACAATCGCAATCACACAATCCCAATCACACAATCGCAATCACACAATCGCAATCACACTATCGCAGTCACACAAACGTAGTCACACAATCACAGTCGCACAATCACAGTCACACAATCACAATCACACAATCACAATCACACAATCACACAATCACACAATCACACAATCACACAATCACACAATCACACAATCACACAATCACAATCACACAAGCACACAATCACACAATCACACAATCACACAATCACACAATCACAATCACACAATCACAATCACAAAATCACAATCACACACTCTCAATCACACAATCCCAGTCACACAATCCCAATTACACAATCACAATCACACAATCACAATCTCACAATCACAATCACACAATCACAATCTCACAATCACAATCACACAATCAGAATCACACAATCACACAATTGCAATCACACAATTGCAATCACACAATCGCAATCACACAATCGCAATCACACAACCGCAATCACACAACCGCAATCACACAACCACAATCACACAACCACAATCACACAACTACAATCCCACAACCACGATCACACAACCACGATCACAAAACCACGATCACACAACCACCATCACACAACCACAATCACACAACCACAATCACACAACCACAACCACACAACCACAATCACACAATCACAATCACACAATCACACAATCACACAATCACACAATCACACAATCACACAATCACACAATCACACAATCACACAATCACACAATCACACAATCACACAATCACACAATCACACAATCACACAATCACACAATCACACAATCACACAATCACACAATCACACAATCACACAATCACACAATCACAATCACACAAGCACACAATCACACAATCACACAATCACACAATCACACAATCACACAATCACACAATCACAATCACACAATCACAATCACACACTCTCAATCACACAATCCCAGTCACACAATCCCAATTACACAATCACAATCACACAATCACAATCTCACAATCACAATCACACAATCACAATCACACAATCACGCAATCACACAATCACGCAATCGAACAATCACACAATCACACAATCACACAATCACACAATCACAATCACACAATCACAATCACACAATCGCAATCACACAATCCCAATCACACAATCGCAATCACACAATCGCAATCACACTATCGCAGTCACACAAACGTAGTCACACAATCACAGTCGCACAATCACAGTCACACAATCACAATCACACAATCACAATCACACAATCACAATCACACAATCACAATCACACAATCACACAATCACACAATCACACAATCACACAATCACTCAGTCCCACAATCACACAGTCACACAATCACACAAACACACAATCACACAATCACACAATCACAATCACACAATCACAATCACACAATCACAATCACTCAATCACAATCACAATCATACAATCACAATCACACAATCGCAATCACACAATCGCAATCACACAATCGCAATCACACAATCGCAATCACACAATCGCAATCACACAATCGCAATCACACAATCGCAATCACACAATCGCAATCACACAATCGCAATCACACAATCGCAATCACACAATCGCAATCACACAATCGCAATCACACAATCGCAATCACACAATCGCACTCACACAGTCGCAGTCACACAATCGCAATCACTCAATCGCAATCACTCAATCGCAATCACTCAATCACAATCACACAATCACAATCACACAATCACAATCACACAATCACAATCACACAATCACAATCACACAACCACAATCACACAATCACACAATCACACAATCACACAATCAAACAATCACACAATCACACAGTCACACAATCACACAATCAAACAATCACACAATCACACAATCACACAATCACACAATCACACAATCACAATCACACAATCACAATCACAAAATCACAATCACACACTCTCAATCACACAATCCCAGTCACACAATCCCAATTACACAATCACAATCACACAATCACAATCTCACAATCACAATCACACAATCAGAATCACAGAATCACACAATTGCAATCACACAATCGCAATCACACAATCGCAATCACACAATCGCAATCACACAACCGCAATCACACAACCGCAATCACACAACCACAATCACACAACCACAATCACACAACCACAATCCCACAACCACGATCACACAACCACGATCACACAACCACGATCACACAACCACCATCACACAACCACAATCACACAACCACAATCACACAACCACAACCACACAACCACAATCACACAATCACAATCACACAATCACACAATCACACAATCACACAATCACACAATCACACAATCACACAATCACACAATCACACAATCACACAATCACACAATCACACAATCACACAATCACACAATCACACAATCACACAATCACACAATCACACAATCACACAATCACACAATCACACAATCACACAATCACACAATCACACAATCACACAATCACACAATCACACAATCACACAATCACACAATCACACAATCACACAATCACACAATCACACAATCACACAATCACACAATCACACAATCACACAATCACACAATCACACAATCACACAATCACACAATCACACAAGCACACAATCACACAATCACACAATCACACAATCACACAATCACACAATCACACAATCACAATCACACAATCACAATCACAAAATCACAATCACACACTCTCAATCACACAATCCCAGTCACACAATCCCAATTACACAATCACAATCACACAATCACAATCTCACAATCACAATCACACAATCACAATCACACAATCACAATCACACAATCACAATCACACAATCACAATCACACAATCACAATCACACAATCACAATCACACAATCACAATCACACAATCACAATCACACAATCACAATCACACAATCACAATCACACAATCACAATCACACAATCACAATCACACAATCACAATCACACAATCACAATCACAAAATCACAATCACACAATCACGCAATCACACAATCACGCAATCGAACAATCACACAATCACACAATCACACAATCACACAATCACACAATCACACAATCACACAATCACACAATCACACAATCACACAATCACACAATCACACAATCACACAATCACACAAGCACACAATCACACAATCACACAATCACACAATCACACAATCACACAATCACACAATCACAATCACACAATCACAATCACAAAATCACAATCACACACTCTCAATCACACAATCCCAGTCACACAATCCCAATTACACAATCACAATCACACAATCACAATCTCACAATCACAATCACACAATCACAATCTCACAATCACAATCACACAATCAGAATCACACAATCACACAATTGCAATCACACAATTGCAATCACACAATCGCAATCACACAATCGCAATCACACAACCGCAATCACACAACCACGATCACACAACCACAGTCACACAATCACAGTCACACAATCACACAATCACACAATCACACAATCACACAATCACACAATCACACAACCACACAATCACACAACCACACAATCACACAAACACACAATCACACAGTCACACAATCACGCAATCACGCAATCACGCAATCATGCAATCACGCAATCACACAATCACACAATCACACAATCACAATCACACAATCACAATCACACAATCACAATCACACAATCACAATCACACAATCACAATCACACAATCACAATCACACAATCACAATCACACAATCACAATCACACAATCACAGTCACACAATCACAATCACAATCACACAATCACAATCACACAATCACAATCACACAATCACAATCACGCAATCACAATCACGCAATCACAATCACACAATCACAATCACACAATCACAATCACACAATCACAATCAAACAATCACAATCCCACAATCACAATCACACAATCACAATCACTCAATCACAATCACAATCATACAATCACATTCACACAATCGCAATCACACAATCGCAATCACACAATCACAATCACACAATCACAATCACACAATCACAATCACACAATCACAATCACACAATCACACAATCACACAATCACAATCACACAATCACAATCACACAATCACACAATCACACAATCACACAATCAAACAATCACACAATCACACAGTCACACAATCACACAATCAAACAATCACACAATCACACAATCACACAATCACACAATCACACAATCACAATCACACAATCACAATCACAAAATCACAATCACACACTCTCAATCACACAATCCCAGTCACACAATCCCAATTACACAATCACAATCACACAATCACAATCTCACAATCACAATCACACAATCAGAATCACAGAATCACACAATTGCAATCACACAATCGCAATCACATAATCGCAATCACACAATCGCAATCACACAACCGCAATCACACAACCGCAATCACACAACCACAATCACACAACCACAATCCCACAACCACGATCACACAACCACGATCACACAACCACGATCACACAACCACCATCACACAACCACAATCACACAACCACAATCACACAACCACAACCGCACAACCACAATCACACAATCACAATCACACAATCACAATCACACAATCACACAATCACACAATCACACAATCACACAATCACACAATCACACAATCACACAATCACACAATCACACAATCACACAATCACACAATCACACAATCACACAATCACACAATCACACAATCACACAATCACACAATCACACAATCACACAATCACACAATCACACAATCACACAATCACACAATCACACAATCACACAATCACAATCACACAATCACAATCACAAAATCACAATCACACACTCTCAATCACACAATCCCAGTCACACAATCCCAATTACACAATCACAATCACACAATCACAATCTCACAATCACAATCACACAATCACAATCTCACAATCACAATCACACAATCAGAATCACACAATCACACAATTGCAATCACACAATTGCAATCACACAATCGCAATCACACAATCGCAATCACACAACCGCAATCACACAACCACGATCACACAACCACAGTCACACAATCACGGTCACACAATCACACAATCACACAATCACACAATCACACAATCACACAATCACACGATCACACAACCACACAATCACACAACCACACAATCACACAAACACACAATCACACAGTCACACAATCACGCAATCACGCAATCACGCAATCACGCAATCACGCAATCACACAATCACACAATCACACAATCACACAATCACACAATCACAATCACACAATCACAATCACACAATCACAATCACACAATCACAATCACACAATCACAATCACACAATCACAATCACACAATCACAATCACAATCACAATCACACAATCACAATCACACAATCACAATCACACAATCACAATCACACAATCACAATCACAATCACACAATCACAATCACAAAATCACAATCACACACTCTCAATCACACAATCCCAGTCACACAATCCCAATTACACAATCACAATCACACAATCACAATCTCACAATCACAATCACACAATCACAATCTCACAATCACAATCACACAATCAGAATCACACAATCACACAATTGCAATCACACAATTGCAATCACACAATCGCAATCACACAATCGCAATCACACAACCGCAATCACACAACCACGATCACACAACCACAGTCACACAATCACGGTCACACAATCACACAATCACACAATCACACAATCACACAATCACACAATCACACAATCACACAACCACACAATCACACAACCACACAATCACACAAACACACAATCACACAGTCACACAATCACGCAATCACGCAATCACGCAATCACGCAATCACGCAATCACACAATCACACAATCACACAATCACACAATCACACAATCACAATCACACAATCACAATCACACAATCACAATCACACAATCACAATCACACAATCACAATCACACAATCACAATCACACAATCACAATCACAATCACAATCACACAATCACAATCACACAATCACAATCACACAATCACAATCACACAATCACAATCACACAATCACAATCACACAATCACAATCACACAATCACAATCACACAATCACAATCACACAATCACAATCACACAATCACAATCACACAATCACAATCACACAATCACAATCACACAATCACAATCACACAATCACAATCACACAATCACAATCACACAATCACAATCACACAATCACAATCACACAATCACAATCACACAATCACAATCAAACAATCACAATCACACAATCACAATCATACAATCACAATCACTCAATCACAATCACAATCATACAATCACAATCACACAATCGCAATCACACAATCGCAATCACACTATCACAATCACACAATCACAATCACAATCACACAATCACAATCACACAATCACAATCACACAATCACACAATCACACAATCACAATCACACAATCACAATGACACAATCACAATCACAATCACACAATCACAATCACACAACCACAATCACACAATCACAATCACACAATCACAATCACACAATCACAATCACACAATCACAATCACACAATCACAATCACACAATCACAATCACACAATCACAATCACACAATATCACACAGTCACACAATCACACAAACACACAATCACACAATCACACAATCACAATCACACAATCACAATCACACAATCACAATCACTCAATCACAATCACAATCATACAATCACAATCACACAATCGCAATCACACAATCGCAATCACACAATCGCAATCACACAATCGCAATCACACAATCGCAATCACACAATCGCAATCACACAATCGCAATCACACAATCGCAACCACACAATCGCAATCACACAATCGCAATCACACAATCGCAATCACACAATCGCAATCACACAATCGCAATCACACAATCGCACTCACACAATCGCAGTCACACAATCGCAATCACTCAATCGCAATCACTCAATCGCAATCACTCAATCACAATCACACAATCACAATCACACAATCACAATCACACAATCACAATCACACAATCACAATCACACAACCACAATCACACAATCACACAATCACACAATCACACAATCAAACAATCACACAATCACACAGTCACACAATCACACAATCAAACAATCACACAATCACACAATCACACAATCACACAATCACACAATCACACAATCACAATCACACAATCACAATCACAAAATCACAATCACACACTCTCAATCACACAATCCCAGTCACACAATCCCAATTACACAATCACAATCACACAATCACAATCTCACAATCACAATCACACAATCAGAATCACAGAATCACACAATTGCAATCACACAATCGCAATCACACAATCGCAATCACACAATCGCAATCACACAACCGCAATCACACAACCGCAATCACACAACCACAATCACACAACCACAATCACACAACCACAATCCCACAACCACGATCACACAACCACGATCACACAACCACGATCACACAACCACCATCACACAACCACAATCACACAACCACAATCACACAACCACAACCACACAACCACAATCACACAATCACAATCACACAATCACACAATCACACAATCACACAATCACACAATCACACAATCACTCAATCACACAATCACACAATCACACAATCACACAATCACACAATCACACAATCACACAATCACACAATCACACAATCACACAATCACACAATCACACAATCACACAATCACACAATCACACAATCACACAATCACACAATCACACAATCACACAATCACACAATCACACAATCACACAATCACACAATCACACAATCACACAAGCACACAATCACACAAGCACACAATCACACAATCACACAATCACACAATCACACAATCACAATCACACAATCACAATCACACAATCACAGTCACACAATCACAATCACACAATCACAATCACACAATCACAATCACACAATCACAATCACACAATCACAATCAAACAATCACAATCCCACAATCACAATCACACAATCACAATCACTCAATCACAATCACAATCATACAATCACATTCACACAATCGCAATCACACAATCGCAATCACACAATCACAATCACACAATCACAATCACACAATCACAATCACACAATCACAATCACACAATCACAATCACACAATCACAATCACACAATCACAATCACACAATCACAATCACACAATCATAATCACACAATCACAATCACACAATCACAATCACAAAATCACAATCACACAATCACGCAATCACACAATCACACAATCACACAATCACAATCACACAATCACAATCACACAATCACAATCACACAATCACAATCACACAATCACAATCACACAATCACAATCACACAATCACAATCACACAATCACAATCACACAATCACAATCACACAATCACAATCACACAATCACAATCACACAATCACAATCACACAATGACAATCACACAATCACAATCACACAATCACAATCACACAACCACAATCACACAATCACAATCACACAATCACAATCACACAATCACAATCACACAATCATAATCACACAATCACAATCACACAATCACAATCACAAAATCACAATCACACAATCACGCAATCACACAATCACGCAATCGAACAATCACACAATCACACAATCACACAATCACACAATCACAATCACACAATCGCAATCACACAATCGCAATCACACAATCCCAATCACACAATCGCAATCACACAATCGCAATCACACTATCGCAGTCACACAAACGTAGTCACACAATCACAGTCGCACAATCACAGTCACACAATCACAATCACACAATCACAATCACACAATCACAATCACACAATCACAATCACACAATCACAATCACACAATCACACAATCACACAATCACACAATCACACAATCACTCAGTCCCACAATCACACAGTCACACAATCACACAAACACACAATCACACAATCACACAATCACACAATCACACAATCACACAATCACACAATCACACAATCACACAATCACACAATCACACAATCACACAATCACACAATCACACAATCACACAATCACACAATCACACAATCACACAATCACACAATCACACAATCACACAATCACACAATCACACAATCACAATCACACAAGCACACAATCACACAATCACACAATCACACAATCACACAATCACAATCACACAATCACAATCACAAAATCACAATCACACACTCTCAATCACACAATCCCAGTCACACAATCCCAATTACACAATCACAATCACACAATCACAATCTCACAATCACAATCACACAATCACAATCTCACAATCACAATCACACAATCAGAATCACACAATCACACAATTGCAATCACACAATTGCAATCACACAATCGCAATCACACAATCGCAATCACACAACCGCAATCACACAACCGCAATCACACAACCACAATCACACAACCACAATCACACAACTACAATCCCACAACCACGATCACACAACCACGATCACACAACCACGATCACACAACCACCATCACACAACCACAATCACACAACCACAATCACACAACCACAACCACACAACCACAATCACACAATCACAATCACACAATCACACAATCACACAATCACACAATCACACAATCACACAATCACACAATCACACAATCACACAATCACACAATCACACAATCACACAATCACACAATCACACAATCACACAATCACACAATCACACAATCACACAATCACACAATCACACAATCACACAATCACACAATCACACAATCACACAATCACACAATCACACAATCACACAATCACAATCACACAAGCACACAATCACACAATCACACAATCACACAATCACACAATCACACAATCACACAATCACAATCACACAATCACAATCACACACTCTCAATCACACAATCCCAGTCACACAATCCCAATTACACAATCACAATCACACAATCACAATCTCACAATCACAATCACACAATCACAATCACACAATCACGCAATCACACAATCACGCAATCGAACAATCACACAATCACACAATCACACAATCACACAATCACAATCACACAATCACAATCACACAATCGCAATCACACAATCCCAATCACACAATCGCAATCACACAATCGCAATCACACTATCGCAGTCACACAAACGTAGTCACACAATCACAGTCGCACAATCACAGTCACACAATCACAATCACACAATCACAATCACACAATCACAATCACACAATCACAATCACACAATCACACAATCACACAATCACACAATCACACAATCACTCAGTCCCACAATCACACAGTCACACAATCACACAAACACACAATCACACAATCACACAATCACAATCACACAATCACAATCACACAATCACAATCACTCAATCACAATCACAATCATACAATCACAATCACACAATCGCAATCACACAATCGCAATCACACAATCGCAATCACACAATCGCAATCACACAATCGCAATCACACAATCGCAATCACACAATCGCAATCACACAATCGCAATCACACAATCGCAATCACACAATCGCAATCACACAATCGCAATCACACAATCGCAATCACACAATCGCAATCACACAATCGCACTCACACAGTCGCAGTCACACAATCGCAATCACTCAATCGCAATCACTCAATCGCAATCACTCAATCACAATCACACTATCACAATCACACAATCACAATCACACAATCACAATCACACAATCACAATCACACAACCACAATCACACAATCACACAATCACACAATCACACAATCAAACAATCACACAATCACACAGTCACACAATCACACAATCAAACAATCACACAATCACACAATCACACAATCACACAATCACACAATCACAATCACACAATCACAATCACAAAATCACAATCACACACTCTCAATCACACAATCCCAGTCACACAATCCCAATTACACAATCACAATCACACAATCACAATCTCACAATCACAATCACACAATCAGAATCACAGAATCACACAATTGCAATCACACAATCGCAATCACACAATCGCAATCACACAATCGCAATCACACAACCGCAATCACACAACCGCAATCACACAACCACAATCACACAACCACAATCACACAACCACAATCCCACAACCACGATCACACAACCACGATCACACAACCACGATCACACAACCACCATCACACAACCACAATCACACAACCACAATCACACAACCACAACCACACAACCACAATCACACAATCACAATCACACAATCACACAATCACACAATCACACAATCACACAATCACACAATCACACAATCACACAATCACACAATCACACAATCACACAATCACACAATCACACAATCACACAATCACACAATCACACAATCACACAATCACACAATCACACAATCACACAATCACACAATCACACAATCACACAATCACACAATCACACAATCACACAATCACACAATCACACAATCACACAATCACACAATCACACAATCACACAATCACACAATCACACAATCACACAATCACACAATCACACAATCACAATCACACAATCACAATCACACAATCACAATCACACAATCACAATCACACAATCACAATCACACAATCACAATCACACAATCACAATCACACAATCACAATCACACAATCACAATCACACAATCACAATCACACAATCACAATCACACAATCACAATCACACAATCACAATCACACAATCACAATCACACAATCACAATCACACAATCACAATCACACAATCACAATCACACAACCACAATCACACAATCACAATCACACAATCACAATCACACAATCACAATCACACAATCATAATCACACAATCACAATCACACAATCACAATCACAAAATCACAATCACACAATCACGCAATCACACAATCACGCAATCGAACAATCACACAATCACACAATCACACAATCACACAATCACAATCACACAATCGCAATCACACAATCGCAATCACACAATCCCAATCACACAATCGCAATCACACAATCGCAATCACACTATCGCAGTCACACAAACGTAGTCACACAATCACAGTCGCACAATCACAGTCACACAATCACAATCACACAATCACAATCACACAATCACAATCACACAATCACAATCACACAATCACAATCACACAATCACACAATCACACAATCACACAATCACACAATCACTCAGTCCCACAATCACACAGTCACACAATCACACAAACACACAATCACACAATCACACAATCACACAATCACACAATCACACAATCACACAATCACACAATCACACAATCACACAATCACACAATCACACAATCACACAATCACACAATCACACAATCACACAATCACACAATCACACAATCACACAATCACACAATCACACAATCACACAATCACACAATCACAATCACACAAGCACACAATCACACAATCACACAATCACACAATCACACAATCACAATCACACAATCACAATCACAAAATCACAATCACACACTCTCAATCACACAATCCCAGTCACACAATCCCAATTACACAATCACAATCACACAATCACAATCTCACAATCACAATCACACAATCACAATCTCACAATCACAATCACACAATCAGAATCACACAATCACACAATTGCAATCACACAATTGCAATCACACAATCGCAATCACACAATCGCAATCACACAACCGCAATCACACAACCGCAATCACACAACCACAATCACACAACCACAATCACACAACTACAATCCCACAACCACGATCACACAACCACGATCACACAACCACGATCACACAACCACCATCACACAACCACAATCACACAACCACAATCACACAACCACAACCACACAACCACAATCACACAATCACAATCACACAATCACACAATCACACAATCACACAATCACACAATCACACAATCACACAATCACACAATCACACAATCACACAATCACACAATCACACAATCACACAATCACACAATCACACAATCACACAATCACACAATCACACAATCACACAATCACACAATCACACAATCACACAATCACACAATCACACAATCACACAATCACAATCACACAAGCACACAATCACACAATCACACAATCACACAATCACACAATCACACAATCACACAATCACAATCACACAATCACAATCACACACTCTCAATCACACAATCCCAGTCACACAATCCCAATTACACAATCACAATCACACAATCACAATCTCACAATCACAATCACACAATCACAATCACACAATCACGCAATCACACAATCACGCAATCGAACAATCACACAATCACACAATCACACAATCACACAATCACAATCACACAATCACAATCACACAATCGCAATCACACAATCCCAATCACACAATCGCAATCACACAATCGCAATCACACTATCGCAGTCACACAAACGTAGTCACACAATCACAGTCGCACAATCACAGTCACACAATCACAATCACACAATCACAATCACACAATCACAATCACACAATCACAATCACACAATCACACAATCACACAATCACACAATCACACAATCACTCAGTCCCACAATCACACAGTCACACAATCACACAAACACACAATCACACAATCACACAATCACAATCACACAATCACAATCACACAATCACAATCACTCAATCACAATCACAATCATACAATCACAATCACACAATCGCAATCACACAATCGCAATCACACAATCGCAATCACACAATCGCAATCACACAATCGCAATCACACAATCGCAATCACACAATCGCAATCACACAATCGCAATCACACAATCGCAATCACACAATCGCAATCACACAATCGCAATCACACAATCGCAATCACACAATCGCAATCACACAATCGCACTCACACAGTCGCAGTCACACAATCGCAATCACTCAATCGCAATCACTCAATCGCAATCACTCAATCACAATCACACAATCACAATCACACAATCACAATCACACAATCACAATCACACAATCACAATCACACAACCACAATCACACAATCACACAATCACACAATCACACAATCAAACAATCACACAATCACACAGTCACACAATCACACAATCAAACAATCACACAATCACACAATCACACAATCACACAATCACACAATCACAATCACACAATCACAATCACAAAATCACAATCACACACTCTCAATCACACAATCCCAGTCACACAATCCCAATTACACAATCACAATCACACAATCACAATCTCACAATCACAATCACACAATCAGAATCACAGAATCACACAATTGCAATCACACAATCGCAATCACACAATCGCAATCACACAATCGCAATCACACAACCGCAATCACACAACCGCAATCACACAACCACAATCACACAACCACAATCACACAACCACAATCCCACAACCACGATCACACAACCACGATCACACAACCACGATCACACAACCACCATCACACAACCACAATCACACAACCACAATCACACAACCACAACCACACAACCACAATCACACAATCACAATCACACAATCACACAATCACACAATCACACAATCACACAATCACACAATCACACAATCACACAATCACACAATCACACAATCACACAATCACACAATCACACAATCACACAATCACACAATCACACAATCACACAATCACACAATCACACAATCACACAATCACACAATCACACAATCACACAATCACACAATCACACAATCACACAATCACACAATCACACAATCACACAATCACACAATCACACAATCACACAATCACACAATCACACAATCACACAATCACACAATCACACAATCACACAATCACACAATCACACAATCACACAATCACACAATCACACAATCACACAAGCACACAATCACACAATCACACAATCACACAATCACACAATCACACAATCACACAATCACAATCACACAATCACAATCACAAAATCACAATCACACACTCTCAATCACACAATCCCAGTCACACAATCCCAATTACACAATCACAATCACACAATCACAATCTCACAATCACAATCACACAATCACAATCACACAATCACAATCACACAATCACAATCACACAATCACAATCACACAATCACAATCACACAATCACAATCACACAATCACAATCACACAATCACAATCACACAATCACAATCACACAATCACAATCACACAATCACAATCACACAATCACAATCACACAATCACAATCACAAAATCACAATCACACAATCACGCAATCACACAATCACGCAATCGAACAATCACACAATCACACAATCACACAATCACACAATCACACAATCACACAATCACACAATCACACAATCACACAATCACACAATCACACAATCACACAATCACACAATCACACAATCACACAATCACACAATCACACAATCACACAAGCACACAATCACACAATCACACAATCACACAATCACACAATCACACAATCACACAATCACAATCACACAATCACAATCACAAAATCACAATCACACACTCTCAATCACACAATCCCAGTCACACAATCCCAATTACACAATCACAATCACACAATCACAATCTCACAATCACAATCACACAATCACAATCTCACAATCACAATCACACAATCAGAATCACACAATCACACAATTGCAATCACACAATTGCAATCACACAATCGCAATCACACAATCGCAATCACACAACCGCAATCACACAACCACGATCACACAACCACAGTCACACAATCACAGTCACACAATCACACAATCACACAATCACACAATCACACAATCACACAATCACACAACCACACAATCACACAACCACACAATCACACAAACACACAATCACACAGTCACACAATCACGCAATCACGCAATCACGCAATCATGCAATCACGCAATCACACAATCACACAATCACACAATCACAATCACACAATCACAATCACACAATCACAATCACACAATCACAATCACACAATCACAATCACACAATCACAATCACACAATCACAATCACACAATCACAGTCACACAATCACAATCACAATCACACAATCACAATCACACAATCACAATCACACAATCACAATCACGCAATCACAATCACGCAATCACAATCACACAATCACAATCACACAATCACAATCACACAATCACAATCAAACAATCACAATCCCACAATCACAATCACACAATCACAATCACTCAATCACAATCACAATCATACAATCACATTCACACAATCGCAATCACACAATCGCAATCACACAATCACAATCACACAATCACAATCACACAATCACAATCACACAATCACAATCACACAATCACACAATCACACAATCACAATCACACAATCACAATCACACAATCACACAATCACACAATCACACAATCAAACAATCACACAATCACACAGTCACACAATCACACAATCAAACAATCACACAATCACACAATCACACAATCACACAATCACACAATCACAATCACACAATCACAATCACAAAATCACAATCACACACTCTCAATCACACAATCCCAGTCACACAATCCCAATTACACAATCACAATCACACAATCACAATCTCACAATCACAATCACACAATCAGAATCACAGAATCACACAATTGCAATCACACAATCGCAATCACATAATCGCAATCACACAATCGCAATCACACAACCGCAATCACACAACCGCAATCACACAACCACAATCACACAACCACAATCCCACAACCACGATCACACAACCACGATCACACAACCACGATCACACAACCACCATCACACAACCACAATCACACAACCACAATCACACAACCACAACCACACAACCACAATCACACAATCACAATCACACAATCACAATCACACAATCACACAATCACACAATCACACAATCACACAATCACACAATCACACAATCACACAATCACACAATCACACAATCACACAATCACACAATCACACAATCACACAATCACACAATCACACAATCACACAATCACACAATCACACAATCACACAATCACACAATCACACAATCACACAATCACACAATCACACAATCACACAATCACACAATCACACAATCACACAATCACACAATCACACAATCACAATCACACAATCACAATCACAAAATCACAATCACACACTCTCAATCACACAATCCCAGTCACACAATCCCAATTACACAATCACAATCACACAATCACAATCTCACAATCACAATCACACAATCACAATCTCACAATCACAATCACACAATCAGAATCACACAATCACACAATTGCAATCACACAATTGCAATCACACAATCGCAATCACACAATCGCAATCACACAACCGCAATCACACAACCACGATCACACAACCACAGTCACACAATCACGGTCACACAATCACACAATCACACAATCACACAATCACACAATCACACAATCACACAATCACACAACCACACAATCACACAACCACACAATCACACAAACACACAATCACACAGTCACACAATCACGCAATCACGCAATCACGCAATCACGCAATCACGCAATCACACAATCACACAATCACACAATCACACAATCACACAATCACAATCACACAATCACAATCACACAATCACAATCACACAATCACAATCACACAATCACAATCACACAATCACAATCACACAATCACAATCACAATCACAATCACACAATCACAATCACACAATCACAATCACACAATCACAATCACACAATCACAATCACACAATCACAATCACACAATCACAATCACACAATCACAATCACACAATCACAATCACACAATCACAATCACACAATCACAATCACACAATCACAATCACACAATCACAATCACACAATCACAATCACACAATCACAATCACACAATCACAATCACACAATCACAATCACACAATCACAATCACACAATCACAATCACACAATCACAATCACACAATCACAATCACACAATCACAATCACACAATCACAATCAAACAATCACAATCACACAATCACAATCATACAATCACAATCACTCAATCACAATCACAATCATACAATCACAATCACACAATCGCAATCACACAATCGCAATCACACAATCGCAATCACACAATCGCAATCACACAATCGCAATCACACAATCGCAATCACACAATCGCAATCACACAATCGCAATCACACAATCGCAATCACACAATCGCAATCACACAATCGCAATCACACAATCGCAATCACACAATCGCAATCACACAATCGCACTCACACAGTCGCAGTCACACAATCGCAATCACTCAATCGCAATCACTCAATCGCAATCACTCAATCACAATCACACAATCACAATCACACAATCACAATCACACAATCACAATCACACAATCACAATCACACAACCACAATCACACAATCACACAATCACACAATCACACAATCAAACAATCACACAATCACACAGTCACACAATCACACAATCAAACAATCACACAATCACACAATCACACAATCACACAATCACACAATCACAATCACACAATCACAATCACAAAATCACAATCACACACTCTCAATCACACAATCCCAGTCACACAATCCCAATTACACAATCACAATCACACAATCACAATCTCACAATCACAATCACACAATCAGAATCACAGAATCACACAATTGCAATCACACAATCGCAATCACACAATCGCAATCACACAATCGCAATCACACAACCGCAATCACACAACCGCAATCACACAACCACAATCACACAACCACAATCACACAACCACAATCCCACAACCACGATCACACAACCACGATCACACAACCACGATCACACAACCACCATCACACAACCACAATCACACAACCACAATCACACAACCACAACCACACAACCACAATCACACAATCACAATCACACAATCACACAATCACACAATCACACAATCACACAATCACACAATCACACAATCACACAATCACACAATCACACAATCACACAATCACACAATCACACAATCACACAATCACACAATCACACAATCACACAATCACACAATCACACAATCACACAATCACACAATCACACAATCACACAATCACACAATCACACAATCACACAATCACACAATCACACAATCACACAATCACACAATCACACAATCACACAATCACACAATCACACAATCACACAATCACACAATCACACAATCACACAATCACACAATCACACAATCACACAATCACACAATCACACAATCACACAAGCACACAATCACACAATCACACAATCACACAATCACACAATCACACAATCACACAATCACAATCACACAATCACAATCACAAAATCACAATCACACACTCTCAATCACACAATCCCAGTCACACAATCCCAATTACACAATCACAATCACACAATCACAATCTCACAATCACAATCACACAATCACAATCACACAATCACAATCACACAATCACAATCACACAATCAGAATCACACAATCACAATCACACAATCACAATCACACAATCACAATCACACAATCACAATCACACAATCACAATCACACAATCACAATCACACAATCACAATCACACAATCACAATCACAAAATCACAATCACACAATCACGCAATCACACAATCACGCAATCGAACAATCACACAATCACACAATCACACAATCACACAATCACACAATCACACAATCACACAATCACACAATCACACAATCACACAATCACACAATCACACAATCACACAATCACACAATCACACAATCACACAATCACACAATCACACAAGCACACAATCACACAATCACACAATCACACAATCACACAATCACACAATCACACAATCACAATCACACAATCACAATCACAAAATCACAATCACACACTCTCAATCACACAATCCCAGTCACACAATCCCAATTACACAATCACAATCACACAATCACAATCTCACAATCACAATCACACAATCACAATCTCACAATCACAATCACACAATCAGAATCACACAATCACACAATTGCAATCACACAATTGCAATCACACAATCGCAATCACACAATCGCAATCACACAACCGCAATCACACAACCACGATCACACAACCACAGTCACACAATCACAGTCACACAATCACACAATCACACAATCACACAATCACACAATCACACAATCACACAACCACACAATCACACAACCACACAATCACACAAACACACAATCACACAGTCACACAATCACGCAATCACGCAATCACGCAATCATGCAATCACGCAATCACACAATCACACAATCACACAATCACAATCACACAATCACAATCACACAATCACAATCACACAATCACAATCACACAATCACAATCACACAATCACAATCACACAATCACAATCACACAATCACAGTCACACAATCACAATCACAATCACACAATCACAATCACACAATCACAATCACACAATCACAATCACGCAATCACAATCACGCAATCACAATCACACAATCACAATCACACAATCACAATCACACAATCACAATCAAACAATCACAATCCCACAATCACAATCACACAATCACAATCACTCAATCACAATCACAATCATACAATCACATTCACACAATCGCAATCACACAATCGCAATCACACAATCACAATCACACAATCACAATCACACAATCACAATCACACAATCACAATCACACAATCACACAATCACACAATCACAATCACACAATCACAATCACACAATCACACAATCACACAATCACACAATCAAACAATCACACAATCACACAGTCACACAATCACACAATCAAACAATCACACAATCACACAATCACACAATCACACAATCACACAATCACAATCACACAATCACAATCACAAAATCACAATCACACACTCTCAATCACACAATCCCAGTCACACAATCCCAATTACACAATCACAATCACACAATCACAATCTCACAATCACAATCACACAATCAGAATCACAGAATCACACAATTGCAATCACACAATCGCAATCACATAATCGCAATCACACAATCGCAATCACACAACCGCAATCACACAACCGCAATCACACAACCACAATCACACAACCACAATCCCACAACCACGATCACACAACCACGATCACACAACCACGATCACACAACCACCATCACACAACCACAATCACACAACCACAATCACACAACCACAACCACACAATCACAATCACACAATCACAATCACACAATCACACAATCACACAATCACACAATCACACAATCACACAATCACACAATCACACAATCACACAATCACACAATCACACAATCACACAATCACACAATCACACAATCACACAATCACACAATCACACAATCACACAATCACACAATCACACAATCACACAATCACACAATCACACAATCACACAATCACACAATCACACAATCACACAATCACACAATCACACAATCACACAATCACACAATCACACAATCACACAATCACACAATCACACAATCACAATCACACAATCACAATCACAAAATCACAATCACACACTCTCAATCACACAATCCCAGTCACACAATCCCAATTACACAATCACAATCACACAATCACAATCTCACAATCACAATCACACAATCACAATCTCACAATCACAATCACACAATCAGAATCACACAATCACACAATTGCAATCACACAATTGCAATCACACAATCGCAATCACACAATCGCAATCACACAACCGCAATCACACAACCACGATCACACAACCACAGTCACACAATCACGGTCACACAATCACACAATCACACAATCACACAATCACACAATCACACAATCACACAATCACACAACCACACAATCACACAACCACACAATCACACAAACACACAATCACACAGTCACACAATCACGCAATCACGCAATCACGCAATCACGCAATCACGCAATCACACAATCACACAATCACACAATCACACAATCACACAATCACAATCACACAATCACAATCACACAATCACAATCACACAATCACAATCACACAATCACAATCACACAATCACAATCACACAATCACAATCACAATCACAATCACACAATCACAATCACACAATCACAATCACACAATCACAATCACACAATCACAATCACACAATCACAATCACACAATCACAATCACACAATCACAATCACACAATCACAATCACACAATCACAATCACACAATCACAATCACACAATCACAATCACACAATCACAATCACACAATCACAATCACACAATCACAATCACACAATCACAATCACACAATCACAATCACACAATCACAATCACACAATCACAATCACACAATCACAATCACACAATCACAATCACACAATCACAATCACACAATCACAATCAAACAATCACAATCACACAATCACAATCATACAATCACAATCACTCAATCACAATCACAATCATACAATCACAATCACACAATCGCAATCACACAATCGCAATCACACTATCACAATCACACAATCACAATCACAATCACACAATCACAATCACACAATCACAATCACACAATCACACAATCACACAATCACAATCACACAATCACAATGACACAATCACAATCACAATCACACAATCACAATCACACAACCACAATCACACAATCACAATCACACAATCACAATCACACAATCACAATCACACAATCACAATCACACAATCACAATCACAATCACAATCACACAATCACAATCACACAATCACAATCACACAATCACAATCACACAATCACAATCACACAATCACAATCACAAAATCACAATCACACACTCTCAATCACACAATCCCAGTCACACAATCCCAATTACACAATCACAATCACACAATCACAATCACACAATCACACAATCACACAATCACACAATCACACAATCACACAATCACTCAATCACACAATCACACAATCACACAATCACACAATCACACAATCACACAATCACACAATCACACAATCACACAATCACACAATCACACAATCACACAATCACACAATCACACAATCACACAATCACACAATCACACAATCACACAATCACACAATCACACAATCACACAATCACACAATCACACAATCACACAATCACACAATCACACAATCACACAAGCACACAATCACACAATCACACAATCACACAATCACACAATCACACAATCACACAATCACAATCACACAATCACAATCACAAAATCACAATCACACACTCTCAATCACACAATCCCAGTCACACAATCCCAATTACACAATCACAATCACACAATCACAATCTCACAATCACAATCACACAATCAGAATCACAGAATCACACAATTGCAATCACACAATCGCAATCACATAATCGCAATCACACAATCGCAATCACACAACCGCAATCACACAACCGCAATCACACAACCACAATCACACAACCACAATCCCACAACCACGATCACACAACCACGATCACACAACCACGATCACACAACCACCATCACACAACCACAATCACACAACCACAATCACACAACCACAACCACACAACCACAATCACACAATCACAATCACACAATCACAATCACACAATCACAATCACACAATCACACAATCACACAATCACACAATCACACAATCACACAATCACACAATCACACAATCACACAATCACACAATCACACAATCACACAATCACACAATCACACAATCACACAATTACACAATCACACAATCACACAATCACACAATCACACAATCACACAATCACACAAGCACACAATCACACAATCACACAATCACACAATCACACAATCACAATCACACAATCACAATCACAAAATCACAATCACAAACTCTCAATCACACAATCCCAGTCACACAATCCTAATTACACAATCACAATCACACAATCACAATCTCACAATCACAATCACACAATCACAATCTCACAATCACAATCACACAATCAGAATCACACAATCACACAATTGCAATCACACAATTGCAATCACACAATCGCAATCACACAATCGCAATCACACAACCGCAATCACACAACCACGATCACACAACCACAGTCACACAATCACGGTCACACAATCACACAATCACACAATCACACAATCACACAATCACACAATCACACAACGACACAATCACACAACCACACAATCACACAAACACACAATCACACAGTCACACAATCACGCAATCACGCAATCACGCAATCACGCAATCACGCAATCACACAATCACACAATCACACAATCACAATCACACAATCACAATCACACAATCACAATCACACAATCACAATCACACAATCACAATCACACAATCACAATCACACAATCACAATCACAATCACAATCACACAATCACAATCACACAATCACAATCACACAATCACAATCACACAATCACAATCACACAATCACAATCACACAATCACAATCACACAATCACAATCACACAATCACAATCACACAATCACAATCACACAATCACAATCACACAATCACAATCACACAATCACAATCACACAATCACAATCACACAATCACAATCACACAATCACAATCACACAATCACAATCACACAATCACAATCAAACAATCACAATCACACAATCACAATCACACAATCACAATCACTCAATCACAATCACAATCATACAATCACAATCACACAATCGCAATCACACAATCGCAATCACACTATCACAATCACACAATCACAATCACAATCACACAATCACAATCACACAATCACAATCACACAATCACACAATCACACAATCACAATCACACAATCACAATGACACAATCACAATCACAATCACACAATCACAATCACACAACCACAATCACACAATCACAATCACACAATCACAATCACACAATCACAATCACACAATCACAATCACACAATCACAATCACACAATCACAATCACACAATCACAATCACACAATCACAATCACACAATATCACACAGTCACACAATCACACAAACACACAATCACACAATCACACAATCACAATCACACAATCACAATCACACAATCACAATCACACAATCACAATCACTCAATCACAATCACAATCATACAATCACAATCACACAATCGCAATCACACAATCGCAATCACACAATCGCAATCACACAATCGCAATCACACAATCGCAATCACACAATCGCAATCACACAATCGCAATCACACAATCGCAATCACACAATCGCAATCACACAATCGCAATCACACAATCGCAATCACACAATCGCAATCACACAATCGCAATCACACAATCGGAATCACACAATCGCAATCACACAATCGCAATCACACAATCGCGATCACACAATCGCACTCACACAATCGCAGTCACACAATCGCAATCACTCAATCGCAATCACTCAATCGCAATCACTCAATCACAATCACACAATCACAATCACACAATCACAATCACACAATCACAATCACACAATCACAATCACACAACCACAATCACACAATCACACAATCACACAATCACAGAATCACACAATCAAACAATCACACAATCACACAGTCACACAATCACACAATCAAACAATCACACAATCACACAATCACACAATCACACAATCACACAATCACACAATCACAATCACACAATCACAATCACAAAATCACAATCACACACTCTCAATCACACAATCCCAGTCACACAATCCCAATTACACAATCACAATCACACAATCACAATCTCACAATCACAATCACACAATCAGAATCACAGAATCACACAATTGCAATCACACAATCGCAATCACACAATCGCAATCACACAATCGCAATCACACAACCGCAATCACACAACCGCAATCACACAACCACAATCACACAACCACAATCACACAACCACAATCCCACAACCACGATCACACAACCACGATCACACAACCACGATCACACAACCACCATCACACAACCACAATCACACAACCACAATCACACAACCACAACCACACAACCACAATCACACAATCACAATCACACAATCACACAATCACACAATCACACAATCACACAATCACACAATCACACAATCACACAATCACACAATCACACAATCACACAATCACACAATCACACAATCACACAATCACACAATCACACAATCACACAATCACACAATCACACAATCACACAATCACACAATCACACAATCACACAATCACACAATCACACAATCACACAATCACACAATCACACAATCACACAATCACACAATCACACAATCACACAATCACACAATCACACAATCACACAATCACACAAGCACACAATCACACAATCACACAATCACACAATCACACAATCACACAATCACAATCACACAATCACAATCACAAAATCACAATCACACACTCTCAATCACACAATCCCAGTCACACAATCCCAATTACACAATCACAATCACACAATCACAATCTCACAATCACAATCACACAATCAGAATCACAGAATCACACAATTGCAATCACACAATCGCAATCACATAATCGCAATCACACAATCGCAATCACACAACCGCAATCACACAACCGCAATCACACAACCACAATCACACAACCACAATCCCACAACCACGATCACACAACCACGATCACACAACCACGATCACACAACCACCATCACACAACCACAATCACACAACCACAATCACACAACCACAACCACACAACCACAATCACACAATCACAATCACACAATCACACAATCACACAATCACACAATCACACAATCACACAATCACACAATCACACAATCACACAATCACACAATCACACAATCACACAATCACACAATCACACAATCACACAATCACACAATCACACAATCACACAATCACACAATCACACAATCACACAATCACACAATCACACAATCACACAATCACACAATCACACAATCACACAATCACACAATCACACAATCACACAATCACACAATCACAATCACACAATCACAATCACAAAATCACAATCACACACTCTCAATCACACAATCCCAGTCACACAATCCCAATTACACAATCACAATCACACAATCACAATCTCACAATCACAATCACACAATCACAATCTCACAATCACAATCACACAATCAGAATCACACAATCACACAATTGCAATCACACAATTGCAATCACACAATCGCAATCACACAATCGCAATCACACAACCGCAATCACACAACCACGATCACACAACCACAGTCACACAATCACGGTCACACAATCACACAATCACACAATCACACAATCACACAATCACACAATCACACAATCACACAACCACACAATCACACAACCACACAATCACACAAACACACAATCACACAGTCACACAATCACGCAATCACGCAATCACGCAATCACGCAATCACGCAATCACACAATCACACAATCACACAATCACACAATCACACAATCACAATCACACAATCACAATCACACAATCACAATCACACAATCACAATCACACAATCACAATCACACAATCACAATCACACAATCACAATCACAATCACAATCACACAATCACAATCACACAATCACAATCACACAATCACAATCACACAATCACAATCACACAATCACAATCACACAATCACAATCACACAATCACAATCACACAATCACAATCACACAATCACAATCACACAATCACAATCACACAATCACAATCACACAATCACAATCACACAATCACAATCACACAATCACAATCACACAATCACAATCACACAATCACAATCACACAATCACAATCACACAATCACAATCACACAATCACAATCACACAATCACAATCACACAATCACAATCAAACAATCACAATCACACAATCACAATCATACAATCACAATCACTCAATCACAATCACAATCATACAATCACAATCACACAATCGCAATCACACAATCGCAATCGCACTATCACAATCACACAATCACAATCACAATCACACAATCACAATCACACAATCACAATCACACAATCACACAATCACACAATCACAATCACACAATCACAATGACACAATCACAATCACAATCACACAATCACAATCACACAACCACAATCACACAATCACAATCACACAATCACAATCACACAATCACAATCACACAATCACAATCACACAATCACAATCACACAATCACAATCACACAATCACAATCACACAATATCACACAGTCACACAATCACACAAACACACAATCACACAATCACACAATCACAATCACACAATCACAATCACACAATCACAATCACTCAATCACAATCACAATCATACAATCACAATCACACAATCGCAATCACACAATCGCAATCACACAATCGCAATCACACAATCGCAATCACACAATCGCAATCACACAATCGCAATCACACAATCGCAATCACACAATCGCAATCATACAATCGCAATCACACAATCGCAATCACACAATCGCAATCACACAATCGCAATCACACAATCGCAATCACACAATCGCAATCACACAATCGCAATCACACAATCGCAATCACACAATCGCAATCACACAATCGCACTCACACAATCGCAGTCACACAATCGCAATCACTCAATCGCAATCACTCAATCGCAATCACTCAATCACAATCACACAATCACAATCACACAATCACAATCACACAATCACAATCACACAATCACAATCACACAACCACAATCACACAATCACACAATCACACAATCACACAATCAAACAATCACACAATCACACAGTCACACAATCACACAATCAAACAATCACACAATCACACAATCACACAATCACACAATCACACAATCACACAATCACACAATCACAATCACACAATCACAATCACAAAATCACAATCACACACTCTCAATCACACAGTCCCAGTCACACAATCCCAATTACACAATCACAATCACACAATCACAATCTCACAATCACAATCACACAATCAGAATCACAGAATCACACAATTGCAATCACACAATCGCAATCACACAATCGCAATCACACAATCGCAATCACACAACCGCAATCACACAACCGCAATCACACAACCACAATCACACAACCACAATCACACAACCACAATCCCACAACCACGATCACACAACCACGATCACACAACCACGATCACACAACCACCATCACACAACCACAATCACACAACCACAATCACACAACCACAACCACACAACCACAATCACACAATCACAATCACACAATCACACAATCACACAATCACACAATCACACAATCACACAATCACACAATCACACAATCACACAATCACACAATCACACAATCACACAATCACACAATCACACAATCACACAATCACACAATCACACAATCACACAATCACACAATCACACAATCACACAATCACACAATCACACAATCACACAATCACACAATCACACAATCACACAATCACACAATCACACAAGCACACAATCACACAATCACACAATCACACAATCACACAATCACACAATCACACAATCACAATCACACAATCACAATCACAAAATCACAATCACACACTCTCAATCGCACAATCCCAGTCACACAATCCCAATTACACAATCACAATCACACAATCACAATCTCACAATCACAATCTCACAATCACAATCACACAATCAGAATCACAGAATCACACAATTGCAATCACACAATCGCAATCACATAATCGCAATCACACAATCGCAATCACACAACCGCAATCACACAACCGCAATCACACAACCACAATCACACAACCACAATCCCACAACCACGATCACACAACCACGATCACACAACCACGATCACACAACCACCATCACACAACCACAATCACACAACCACAATCACACAACCACAACCACACAACCACAATCACACAATCACAATCACACAATCACAATCACACAATCACAATCACACAATCACACAATCACACAATCACACAATCACACAATCACACAATCACACAATCACACAATCACACAATCACACAATCACACAATCACACAACCACACAATCACACAATCACACAATCACACAATCACACAATCACACAATCACACAATCACACAATCACACAATCACACAATCACACAAGCACACAATCACACAATCACACAATCACACAATCACACAATCACAATCACACAATCACAATCACAAAATCACAATCACAAACTCTCAATCACACAATCCCAGTCACACAATCCTAATTACACAATCACAATCACACAATCACAATCTCACAATCACAATCACACAATCACAATCTCACAATCACAATCACACAATCAGAATCACACAATCACACAATTGCAATCACACAATTGCAATCACACAATCGCAATCACACAATCGCAATCACACAACCGCAATCACACAACCACGATCACACAACCACAGTCACACAATCACGGTCACACAATCACACAATCACACAATCACACAATCACACAATCACACAACCACACAATCACACAACCACACAATCACACAAACACACAATCACACAGTCACACAATCACGCAATCACGCAATCACGCAATCACGCAATCACGCAATCACGCAATCACACAATCACACAATCACACAATCACAATCACACAATCACAATCACACAATCACAATCACACAATCACAATCACACAATCACAATCACAATCACAATCACACAATCACAATCACACAATCACAATCACACAATCACAATCACACAATCACAATCACACAATCACAATCACACAATCACAATCACACAATCACAATCACACAATCACAATCACACAATCACAATCACACAATCACAATCACACAATCACAATCACACAATCACAATCACACAATCACAATCACACAATCACAATCACACAATCACAATCAAACAATCACAATCACACAATCACAATCACACAATCACAATCACTCAATCACAATCACAATCATACAATCACAATCACACAATCGCAATCACACAATCGCAATCACACTATCACAATCACACAATCACAATCACAATCACACAATCACAATCACACAATCACAATCACACAATCACACAATCACACAATCACAATCACACAATCACAATGACACAATCACAATCACAATCACACAATCACAATCACACAACCACAATCACACAATCACAATCACACAATCACAATCACACAATCACAATCACACAATCACAATCACACAATCACAATCACACAATCACAATCACACAATCACAATCACACAATCACAATCACACAATCACAACCACACAATCACAATCACACAATATCACACAGTCACACAATCACACAAACACACAATCACACAATCACACAATCACAATCACACAATCACAATCACACAATCACAATCACTCAATCACAATCACAATCATACAATCACAATCACACAATCGCAATCACACAATCGCAATCACACAATCGCAATCACACAATCGCAATCACACAGTCGCAATCACACAATCGCAATCACACAATCGCAATCACACAATCGCAATCACACAATCGCAATCACACAATCGCAATCACACAATCGCAATCACACAATCGCAATCACACAATCGCAATCACACAATCGCAATCACACAATCGCAATCACACAATCGCAATCACACAATCGCGATCACACAATCGCACTCACACAATCGCAGTCACACAATCGCAATCACTCAATCCCAATCACTCAATCGCAATCACTCAATCACAATCACACAATCACAATCACACAATCACAATCACACAATCACAATCACACAATCACAATCACACAACCACAATCACACAATCACACAATCACACAATCACACAATCACACAATCAAACAATCACACAATCACACAGTCACACAATCACACAATCAAACAATCACACAATCACACAATCACACAATCACACAATCACACAATCACACAATCACAATCACACAATCACAATCACAAAATCACAATCACACACTCTCAATCACACAATCCCAGTCACACAATCCCAATTACACAATCACAATCACACAATCACAATCTCACAATCACAATCACACAATCAGAATCACAGAATCACACAATTGCAATCACACAATCGCAATCACACAATCGCAATCACACAATCGCAATCACACAACCGCAATCACACAACCGCAATCACACAACCACAATCACACAACCACAATCACACAACCACAATCCCACAACCACGATCACACAACCACGATCACACAACCACGATCACACAACCACCATCACACAACCACAATCACACAACCACAATCACACAACCACAACCACACAACCACAATCACACAATCACAATCACACAATCACACAATCACACAATCACACAATCACACAATCACACAATCACACAATCACACAATCACACAATCACACAATCACACAATCACACAATCACACAATCACACAATCACACAATCACACAATCACACAATCACACAATCACACAATCACACAATCACACAATCACACAATCACACAATCACACAATCACACAATCACACAATCACACAATCACACGATCACACAATCACACGATCACACAATCACACAATCACACAATCACACAATCACACAATCACACAATCACACAATCACACAATCACACAATCACACAATCACACAATCACAATCACACAATCACAATCACAAAATCACAATCACACACTCTCAATCACACAATCCCAGTCACACAATCCCAATTACACAATCACAATCACACAATCACAATCTCACAATCACAATCACACAATCACAATCTCACAATCACAATCACACAATCAGAATCACACAATCACACAATTGCAATCACACAATTGCAATCACACAATCGCAATCACACAATCGCAATCACACAACCGCAATCACACAACCACGATCACACAACCACAGTCACACAATCACAGTCACACAATCACACAATCACACAATCACACAATCACACAATCACACAATCACACAACCACACAATCACACAACCACACAATCACACAAACACACAATCACACAGTCACACAATCACGCAATCACGCAATCACGCAATCATGCAATCACGCAATCACACAATCACACAATCACACAATCACAATCACACAATCACAATCACACAATCACAATCACACAATCACAATCACACAATCACAATCACACAATCACAATCACACAATCACAATCACACAATCACAATCACACAATCACAGTCACACAATCACAATCACAATCACACAATCACAATCACACAATCACAATCACACAATCACAATCACACAATCACAATCACACAATCACAATCACACAATCACAATCACACAATCACAATCACACAATCACAATCACACAATCACAATCACACAATCACAATCACACAATCACAATCAAACAATCACAATCCCACAATCACAATCACACAATCACAATCACTCAATCACAATCACAATCATACAATCACATTCACACAATCGCAATCACACAATCGCAATCACACAATCACAATCACACAATCACAATCACACAATCACAATCACACAATCACAATCACACAATCACAATCACACAATCACAATCACACAATCACAATCACACAATCATAATCACACAATCACAATCACACAATCACAATCACAAAATCACAATCACACAATCACGCAATCACACAATCACATAATCACACAATCACAATCACACAATCACAATCACACAATCACAATCACACAATCACAATCACACAATCACAATCACACAATCACAATCACACAATCACAATCACACAATCACAATCACACAATCACAATCACACAATCACAATCACACAATCACAATCACACAATCACAATCACACAATCACAATCACACAATCACAATCACACAATCACAATCACACAATCACAATCACACAATCACAATCACACAATCACAATCACACAATCACAATCACACAACCACAATCACACAATCACAATCACACAATCACAATCACACAATCACAATCACACAATCATAATCACACAATCACAATCACACAATCACAATCACAAAATCACAATCACACAATCACGCAATCACACAATCACGCAATCGAACAATCACACAATCACACAATCACACAATCACACAATCACAATCACACAATCGCAATCACACAATCGCAATCACACAATCCCAATCACACAATCGCAATCACACAATCGCAATCACACTATCGCAGTCACACAAACGTAGTCACACAATCACAGTCGCACAATCACAGTCACACAATCACAATCACACAATCACAATCACACAATCACAATCACACAATCACAATCACACAATCACAATCACACAATCACACAATCACACAATCACACAATCACACAATCACTCAGTCCCACAATCACACAGTCACACAATCACACAAACACACAATCACACAATCACACAATCACACAATCACACAATCACACAATCACACAATCACACAATCACACAATCACACAATCACACAATCACACAATCACACAATCACACAATCACACAATCACAATCACACAATCGCAATCACACAATCACAATCACACAATCACAATCACACAATCACAATCACACAATCACAATCACACAATCACAATCACACAATCACAATCACACAATCACAATCACACAATCACAATCACACAACCACAATCACACAATCACAATCACACAATCATAATCACACAATCACAATCACACAATCACAATCACAAAATCACAATCACACAATCACGCAATCACACAATCACACAATCACACAATCACAATCACACAATCACAATCACACAATCACAATCACACAATCACAATCACACAATCACAATCACACAATCACAATCACACAATCACAATCACACAATCACAATCACACAATCACAATCACACAATCACAATCACAATCACACAATCACAATCACACAATCACAATCACACAATCACAATCACACAATCACAATCACGCAATCACAATCACACAATCACAATCACACAATCACAATCACACAATCACAATCAAACAATCACAATCCCACAATCACAATCACAATCATACAATCACATTCACACAATCGCAATCACACAATCGCAATCACACAATCACAATCACACAATCACAATCACACAATCACAATCACACAATCACAATCACACAATCACACAATCACACAATCACAATCACACAATCGCAATCACACAATCACAATCGCAATCACACAACCGCAATCACACAATTACACAATCACACAATCACAATCACACAGTCTCAATCACACAATCACACAATTGCAATCACACAATCGCAACCACACAAAAGCAGTCGCACAATCACAGTTGCACAATGGCAGTCGCGCAATCACAGTCACGCAATCACACAATTGCAATCACACAATCGCAATCACACTATCGCAGTCACACAATCGCAGTCACACAACCACAGTCGCACAATCACAATCACACAATCACAATCACACAATCACAATCACACAATCACACAATCACACAATCACACAACCACACAATCACACAATCACACAATCACACAATCACACAATCAAACAATCACACAATCACACAGTCACACAATCACACAATCAAACAATCACACAATCACACAATCACACAATCACACAATCACACAATCACAATCACACAATCACAATCACAAAATCACAATCACACACTCTCAATCACACAATCCCAGTCACACAATCCCAATTACACAATCACAATCACACAATCACAATCTCACAATCACAATCACACAATCAGAATCACAGAATCACACAATTGCAATCACACAATCGCAATCACACAATCGCAATCACACAACCGCAATCACACAACCACGATCACACAACCACAGTCACACAATCACGGTCACACAATCACACAATCACACAATCACACAATCACACAATCACACAATCACACAACCACACAATCACACAACCACACAATCACACAAACACACAATCACACAGTCACACAATCACGCAATCACGCAATCACGCAATCACGCAATCACGCAATCACACAATCACACAATCACACAATCACAATCACACAATCACAATCACACAATCACAATCACACAATCACAATCACACAATCACAATCACACAATCACAATCACACAATCACAATCACACAATCACAATCACACAATCACAATCACACAATCACAATCACACAATCACAATCACACAATCACAATCACACAATCACAATCACACAATCACAATCACACAATCACAATCACACAATCACAATCACACAATCACAATCACACAATCACAATCACACAATCACAATCACACAATCACAATCACACAATCACAATCACACAATCACAATCACACAATCACAATCACACAATCACAATCGCACAATCACAATCACACAATCACAATCAAACAATCACAATCACACAATCACAATCACACAATCACAATCACTCAATCACAATCACAATCATACAATCACAATCACACAATCGCAATCACACAATCGCAATCACACTATCACAATCACACAATCACAATCACAATCACACAATCACAATCACACAATCACAATCACACAATCACACAATCACACAATCACAATCACACAATCACAATGACACAATCACAATCACAATCACACAATCACAATCACACAACCACAATCACACAATCACAATCACACAATCACAATCACACAATCACAATCACACAATCACAATCACACAATCACAATCACACAATCACAATCACACAATCACAATCACACAATCACAATCACACAATCACAATCACACAATATCACACAGTCACACAATCACACAAACACACAATCACACAATCACACAATCACAATCACACAATCACAATCACACAATCACAATCACACAATCACAATCACACAATCACAATCACTCAATCACAATCACAATCATACAATCACAATCACACAATCGCAATCACACAATCGCAATCACACAGTCGCAATCACACAATCGCAATCACACAATCGCAATCACACAATCGCAATCACACAATCGCAATCACACAATCGCAATCACACAATCGCAATCACACAATCGCAATCACACAATCGCAATCACACAATCGCAATCACACAATCGCAATCACACAATCGCAATCACACAATCGCAATCACACAATCGCGATCACACAATCGCACTCACACAATCGCAGTCACACAATCGCAATCACTCAATCGCAATCACTCAATCGCAATCACTCAATCACAATCACACAATCACAATCACACAATCACAATCACACAATCACAATCACACAATCGCAGTCACACAATCGCAATCACACAATCGCAATCACACAACCGCAATCACACAACCGCAATCACACAACCACAATCACACAACCACAATCACACAACCACAATCCCACAACCACGATCACACAACCACGATCACACAACCACGATCACACAACCACCATCACACAACCACAATCACACAACCACAATCACACAACCACAACCACACAACCACAATCACACAATCACAATCACACAATCACACAATCACACAATCACACAATCACACAATCACACAATCACACAATCACACAATCACACAATCACACAATCACACAATCACACAATCACACAATCACACAATCACACAATCACACAATCACACAATCACACAATCACACAATCACACAATCACACAATCACACAATCACACAATCACACAATCACACAATCACACAATCACACAATCACACAATCACACAATCACACAATCACACAATCACACAATCACACAATCACACAATCACACAATCACACAATCACACAATCACACAATCACACAGTCACACAATCACACAATCAAACAATCACACAATCACACAATCACACAATCACACAATCACACAATCGCAATCACACAATCACAATCACAAAATCACAATCACACACTCTCAATCACACAATCCCAGTCACACAATCCCAATTACACAATCACAATCACACAATCACAATCTCACAATCACAATCACACAATCAGAATCACAGAATCACACAATTGCAATCACACAATCGCAATCACATAATCGCAATCACACAATCGCAATCACACAACCGCAATCACACAACCGCAATCACACAACCACAATCACACAACCACAATCCCACAACCACGATCACACAACCACGATCACACAACCACGATCACACAACCACCATCACACAACCACAATCACACAACCACAATCACACAACCACAACCACACAACCACAATCACACAATCACAATCACACAATCACAATCACACAATCACAATCACACAATCACAATCACACAATCACACAATCACACAATCACACAATCACACAATCACACAATCACACAATCACACAATCACACAATCACACAATCACACAATCACACAATCACACAATCACACAATCACACAATCACACAATCACACAATCACACAATCACACAATCACACAATCACACAATCACACAATCACACAATCACACAATCACACAATCACACAATCACAATCACACAATCACAATCACAAAATCACAATCACACACTCTCAATCACACAATCCCAGTCACACAATCCCAATTACACAATCACAATCACACAATCACAATCTCACAATCACAATCACACAATCACAATCTCACAATCACAATCACACAATCAGAATCACACAATCACACAATTGCAATCACACAATTGCAATCACACAATCGCAATCACACAATCGCAATCACACAACCGCAATCACACAACCACGATCACACAACCACAGTCACACAATCACGGTCACACAATCACACAATCACACAATCACACAATCACACAATCACACAATCACACAATCACACAACCACACAATCACACAACCACACAATCACACAAACACACAATCACACAGTCACACAATCACGCAATCACGCGATCACGCAATCACGCAATCACGCAATCACACAATCACACAATCACACAATCACACAATCACACAATCACAATCACACAATCACAATCACACAATCACAATCACACAATCACAATCACACAATCACAATCACAATCACAATCACACAATCACAATCACACAATCACAATCACACAATCACAATCACACAATCACAATCACACAATCACAATCACACAATCACAATCACACAATCACAATCACACAATCACAATCACACAATCACAATCACACAATCACAATCACACAATCACAATCACACAATCACAATCACACAATCACAATCACACAATCACAATCACACAATCACAATCACACAATCACAATCACACAATCACAATCACACAATCACAATCACACAATCACAATCACACAATCACAATCAAACAATCACAATCACACAATCACAATCATACAATCACAATCACTCAATCACAATCACAATCATACAATCACAATCACACAATCGCAATCACACAATCGCAATCACACTATCACAATCACACAGTCACAATCACAATCACACAATCACAATCACACAATCACAATCACACAATCACACAATCACACAATCACAATCACACAATCACAATGACACAATCACAATCACAATCACACAATCACAATCACACAACGACAATCACACAATCACAATCACACAATCACAATCACACAATCACAATCACACAATCACAATCACACAATCACAATCACACAATCACAATCACACAATCACAATCACACAATATCACACAGTCACACAATCACACAAACACACAATCACACAATCACACAATCACAATCACACAATCACAATCACACAATCACAATCACTCAATCACAATCACAATCATACAATCACAATCACACACTCTCAATCACACAATCCCAGTCACACAATCCCAATTACACAATCACAATCACACAATCACAATCTCACAATCACAATCACACAATCAGAATCACAGAATCACACAATTGCAATCACACAATCGCAATCACACAATCGCAATCACACAATCGCAATCACACAACCGCAATCACACAACCGCAATCACACAACCACAATCACACAACCACAATCACACAACCACAATCCCACAACCACGATCACACAACCACGATCACACAACCACGATCACACAACCACCATCACACAACCACAATCACACAACCACAATCACACAACCACAACCACACAACCACAATCACACAATCACAATCACACAATCACACAATCACACAATCACACAATCACACAATCACACAATCACACAATCACACAATCACACAATCACACAATCACACAATCACACAATCACACAATCACACAATCACACAATCACACAATCACACAATCACACAATCACACAATCACACAATCACACAATCACACAATCACACAATCACACAATCACACAATCACACAATCACACAATCACACAATCACACAATCACACAATCACACAAGCACACAATCACACAATCACACAATCACACAATCACACAATCACACAATCACACAATCACAATCACACAATCACAATCACAAAATCACAATCACACACTCTCAATCACACAATCCCAGTCACACAATCCCAATTACACAATCACAATCACACAATCACAATCTCACAATCACAATCACACAATCAGAATCACAGAATCACACAATTGCAATCACACAATCGCAATCACATAATCGCAATCACACAATCGCAATCACACAACCGCAATCACACAACCGCAATCACACAACCACAATCACACAACCACAATCCCACAACCACGATCACACAACCACGATCACACAACCACGATCACACAACCACCATCACACAACCACAATCACACAACCACAATCACACAACCACAACCACACAACCACAATCACACAATCACAATCACACAATCACAATCACACAATCACAATCACACAATCACACAATCACACAATCACACAATCACACAATCACACAATCACACAATCACACAATCACACAATCACACAATCACACAATCACACAATCACACAATCACACAATCACACAATCACACAATCACACAATCACACAATCACACAATCACACAATCACACAATCACACAATCACACAATCACACAATCACACAATCACACAAGCACACAATCACACAATCACACAATCACACAATCACACAATCACAATCACACAATCACAATCACAAAATCACAATCACAAACTCTCAATCACACAATCCCAGTCACACAATCCTAATTACACAATCACAATCACACAATCACAATCTCACAATCACAATCACACAATCACAATCTCACAATCACAATCACACAATCAGAATCACACAATCACACAATTGCAATCACACAATTGCAATCACACAATCGCAATCACACAATCGCAATCACACAACCGCAATCACACAACCACGATCACACAACCACAGTCACACAATCACGGTCACACAATCACACAATCACACAATCACACAATCACACAATCACACAATCACACAACCACACAATCACACAACCACACAATCACACAAACACACAATCACACAGTCACACAATCACGCAATCACGCAATCACGCAATCACGCAATCACGCAATCACGCAATCACACAATCACACAATCACACAATCACAATCACACAATCACAATCACACAATCACAATCACACAATCACAATCACACAATCACAATCACAATCACAATCACACAATCACAATCACACAATCACAATCACACAATCACAATCACACAATCACAATCACACAATCACAATCACACAATCACAATCACACAATCACAATCACACAATCACAATCACACAATCACAATCACACAATCACAATCACACAATCACAATCACACAATCACAATCACACAATCACAATCACACAATCACAATCACACAATCACAATCAAACAATCACAATCACACAATCACAATCACACAATCACAATCACTCAATCACAATCACAATCATACAATCACAATCACACAATCGCAATCACACAATCGCAATCACACTATCACAATCACACAATCACAATCACAATCACACAATCACAATCACACAATCACAATCACACAATCACACAATCACACAATCACAATCACACAATCACAATGACACAATCACAATCACAATCACACAATCACAATCACACAACCACAATCACACAATCACAATCACACAATCACAATCACACAATCACAATCACACAATCACAATCACACAATCACAATCACACAATCACAATCACACAATCACAATCACACAATCACAATCACACAATCACAATCACACAATCACAATCACACAATATCACACAGTCACACAATCACACAAACACACAATCACACAATCACACAATCACAATCACACAATCACAATCACACAATCACAATCACTCAATCACAATCACAATCATACAATCACAATCACACAATCGCAATCACACAATCGCAATCACACAATCGCAATCACACAATCGCAATCACACAATCGCAATCACACAATCGCAATCACACAATCGCAATCACACAATCGCAATCACACAATCGCAATCACACAATCGCAATCACACAATCGCAATCACACAATCGCAATCACACAATCGCAATCACACAATCGCAATCACACAATCGCGATCACACAATCGCACTCACACAATCGCAGTCACACAATCGCAATCACTCAATCGCAATCACTCAATCGCAATCACTCAATCACAATCACACAATCACAATCACACAATCACAATCACACAATCACAATCACACAATCACAATCACACAACCACAATCACACAATCACACAATCACACAATCACACAATCACACAATCAAACAATCACACAATCACACAGTCACACAATCACACAATCAAACAATCACACAATCACACAATCACACAATCACACAATCACACAATCACACAATCACAATCACACAATCACAATCACAAAATCACAATCACACACTCTCAATCACACAATCCCAGTCACACAATCCCAATTACACAATCACAATCACACAATCACAATCTCACAATCACAATCACACAATCAGAATCACAGAATCACACAATTGCAATCACACAATCGCAATCACACAATCGCAATCACACAATCGCAATCACACAACCGCAATCACACAACCGCAATCACACAACCACAATCACACAACCACAATCACACAACCACAATCCCACAACCACGATCACACAACCACGATCACACAACCACCATCACACAACCACAATCACACAACCACAATCACACAACCACAACCACACAACCACAATCACACAATCACAATCACACAATCACAATCTCACAATCACAATCACACAATCACAATCACACAATCACAATCACACAATCACAATCACACAATCACAATCACACAATCACAATCACACAATCACAATCACACAATCACAATCACACAATCACAATCACACAATCACAATCACACAATCACAATCACACAATCACAATCACACAATCACAATCACAAAATCACAATCACACAATCACGCAATCACACAATCACGCAATCGAACAATCACACAATCACACAATCACACAATCACACAATCACACAATCACACAATCACACAATCACACAATCACACAATCACACAATCACACAATCACACAGTCACACAATCACACAATCACACAATCACACAATCACACAATCACACAATCACACAAGCACACAATCACACAATCACACAATCAAACAATCACACAATCACACAGTCACACAATCACACAATCAAACAATCACACAATCACACAATCACACAATCACACAATCACACAATCACACAATCACAATCACACAATCACAATCACAAAATCACAATCACACACTCTCAATCACACAATCCCAGTCACACAATCCCAATTACACAATCACAATCACACAATCACAATCTCACAATCACAATCACACAATCAGAATCACAGAATCACACAATTGCAATCACACAATCGCAATCACACAATCGCAATCACACAATCGCAATCACACAACCGCAATCACACAACCGCAATCACACAACCACAATCACACAACCACAATCACACAACCACAATCCCACAACCACGATCACACAACCACGATCACACAACCACGATCACACAACCACCATCACACAACCACAATCACACAACCACAATCACACAACCACAACCACACAACCACAATCACACAATCACAATCACACAATCACACAATCACACAATCACACAATCACACAATCACACAATCACACAATCACACAATCACACAATCACACAATCACACAATCACACAATCACACAATCACACAATCACACAATCACACAATCACACAATCACGCAATCACACAATCACGCAATCGAACAATCACACAATCACACAATCACACAATCACACAATCACACAATCACACAATCACACAATCACACAATCACACAATCACACAATCACACAGTCACACAATCACACAATCACACAATCACACAATCACACAATCACACAATCACACAAGCACACAATCACACAATCACACAATCAAACAATCACACAATCACACAGTCACACAATCACACAATCAAACAATCACACAATCACACAATCACACAATCACACAATCACACAATCACACAATCACAATCACACAATCACAATCACAAAATCACAATCACACACTCTCAATCACACAATCCCAGTCACACAATCCCAATTACACAATCACAATCACACAATCACAATCTCACAATCACAATCACACAATCAGAATCACAGAATCACACAATTGCAATCACACAATCGCAATCACACAATCGAAATCACACAATCGCAATCACACAACCGCAATCACACAACCGCAATCACACAACCACAATCACACAACCACAATCACACAACCACAATCCCACAACCACGATCACACAACCACGATCACACAACCACGATCACACAACCACCATCACACAACCACAATCACACAACCACAATCACACAACCACAACCACACAACCACAATCACACAATCACAATCACACAATCACACAATCACACAATCACACAATCACACAATCACACAATCACACAATCACACAATCACACAATCACACAATCACACAATCACACAATCACACAATCACACAATCACACAATCACACAATCACACAATCACACAATCACAGAATCACACAATCACACAATCACACAATCACACAATCACACAATCACACAATCACACAATCACACAATCACACAATCACACAATCACACAATCACACAAGCACACAATCACACAATCACACAATCACACAATCACACAATCACACAATCACAATCACACAATCACAATCACAAAATCACAATCACACACTCTCAATCACACAATCCCAGTCACACAATCCCAATTACACAATCACAATCACACAATCACAATCTCACAATCACAATCACACAATCAGAATCACAGAATCACACAATTGCAATCACACAATCGCAATCACATAATCGCAATCACACAATCGCAATCACACAACCGCAATCACACAACCGCAATCACACAACCACAATCACACAACCACAATCCCACAACCACGATCACACAACCACGATCACACAACCACGATCACACAACCACCATCACACAACCACAATCACACAACCACAATCAGACAACCACAACCACACAACCACAATCACACAATCACAATCACACAATCACAATCACACAATCACAATCACACAATCACACAATCACACAATCACACAATCACACAATCACACAATCACACAATCACACAATCACACAATCACACAATCACACAATCACACAATCACACAATCACACAATCACACAATCACACAATCACACAATCACACAATCACACAATCACACAATCACACAATCACACAATCACACAATCACACAATCACACAAGCACACAATCACACAATCACACAATCACACAATCACACAATCACAATCACACAATCACAATCACAAAATCACAATCACAAACTCTCAATCACACAATCCCAGTCACACAATCCTAATTACACAATCACAATCACACAATCACAATCTCACAATCACAATCACACAATCACAATCTCACAATCACAATCACACAATCAGAATCACACAATCACACAATTGCAATCACACAATTGCAATCACACAATCGCAATCACACAATCGCAATCACACAACCGCAATCACACAACCACGATCACACAACCACAGTCACACAATCACGGTCACACAATCACACAATCACACAATCACACAATCACACAATCACACAATCACACAACCACACAATCACACAACCACACAATCACACAAACACACAATCACACAGTCACACAATCACGCAATCACGCAATCACGCAATCACGCAATCACGCAATCACACAATCACACAATCACACAATCACAATCACACAATCACAATCACACAATCACAATCACACAATCACAATCACACAATCACAATCACAATCACAATCACACAATCACAATCACACAATCACAATCACACAATCACAATCACACAATCACAATCACACAATCACAATCACACAATCACAATCACACAATCACAATCACACAATCACAATCACACAATCACAATCACACAATCACAATCACACAATCACAATCACACAATCACAATCACACAATCACAATCACACAATCACAATCACACAATCACAATCACACAATCACAATCAAACAATCACAATCACACAATCACAATCACACAATCACAATCACTCAATCACAATCACAATCATACAATCACAATCACACAATCGCAATCACACAATCGCAATCACACTATCACAATCACACAATCACAATCACAATCACACAATCACAATCACACAATCACAATCACACAATCACACAATCACACAATCACAATCACACAATCACAATGACACAATCACAATCACAATCACACAATCACAATCACACAACCACAATCACACAATCACAATCACACAATCACAATCACACAATCACAATCACACAATCACAATCACACAATCACAATCACACAATCACAATCACACAATCACAATCACACAATCACAATCACACAATCACAATCACACAATCACAATCACACAATCACAATCACACAATATCACACAGTCACACAATCACACAAACACACAATCACACAATCACACAATCACAATCACACAATCACAATCACACAATCACAATCACTCAATCACAATCACAATCATACAATCACAATCACACAATCGCAATCACACAATCGCAATCACACAATCGCAATCACACAATCGCAATCACACAATCGCAATCACACAATCGCAATCACACAATCGCAATCACACAATCGCAATCACACAATCGCAATCACACAATCGCAATCACACAATCGCAATCACACAATCGCAATCACACAATCGCAATCACACAATCGCGATCACACAATCGCACTCACACAATCGCAGTCACACAATCGCAATCACTCAATCGCAATCACTCAATCGCAATCACTCAATCACAATCACACAATCACAATCACACAATCACAATCACACAATCACAATCACACAATCACAATCACACAACCACAATCACACAATCACACAATCACACAATCACACAATCACACAATCAAACAATCACACAATCACACAGTCACACAATCACACAATCAAACAATCACACAATCACACAATCACACAATCACACAATCACACAATCACACAATCACAATCACACAATCACAATCACAAAATCACAATCACACACTCTCAATCACACAATCCCAGTCACACAATCCCAATTACACAATCACAATCACACAATCACAATCTCACAATCACAATCACACAATCAGAATCACAGAATCACACAATTGCAATCACACAATCGCAATCACACAATCGCAATCACACAATCGCAATCACACAACCGCAATCACACAACCGCAATCACACAACCACAATCACACAACCACAATCACACAACCACAATCCCACAACCACGATCACACAACCACGATCACACAACCACGATCACACAACCACCATCACACAACCACAATCACACAACCACAATCACACAACCACAACCACACAACCACAATCACACAATCACAATCACACAATCACAATCTCACAATCACAATCACACAATCACAATCACACAATCACAATCACACAATCACAATCACACAATCACAATCACACAATCACAATCACACAATCACAATCACACAATCACAATCACACAATCACAATCACACAATCACAATCACACAATCACAATCACACAATCACAATCACACAATCACAATCACAAAATCACAATCACACAATCACGCAATCACACAATCACGCAATCGAACAATCACACAATCACACAATCACACAATCACACAATCACACAATCACACAATCACACAATCACACAATCACACAATCACACAATCACACAATCACACAATCACACAATCACACAATCACACAATCACACAATCACACAATCACACAATCACACAAGCACACAATCACACAATCACACAATCACACAATCACACAATCACACAATCACACAATCACAATCACACAATCACAATCACAAAATCACAATCACACACTCTCAATCACACAATCCCAGTCACACAATCCCAATTACACAATCACAATCACACAATCACAATCTCACAATCACAATCACACAATCACAATCTCACAATCACAATCACACAATCAGAATCACACAATCACACAATTGCAATCACACAATTGCAATCACACAATCGCAATCACACAATCGCAATCACACAACCGCAATCACACAACCACGATCACACAACCACAGTCACACAATCACAGTCACACAATCACAATCACACAATCACAATCACACAATCACAGTCACACAATCACAATCACAATCACACAATCACAATCACACAATCACAATCACACAATCACAATCACACAATCACAATCACGCAATCACAATCACACAATCACAATCACACAATCACAATCACACAATCACAATCAAACAATCACAATCCCACAATCACAATCACACAATCACAATCACTCAATCACAATCACAATCATACAATCACATTCACACAATCGAAATCACACAATCGCAATCACACAATCACAATCACACAATCACAATCACACAATCACAATCACACAATCACAATCACACAATCACACAATCACAATCACACAATCACAATCACACAATCACAATCGCAATCACACAACCGCAATCACACAATTACACAATCACACAATCACAATCACACAGTCTCAATCACACAATCACACAATTGCAATCACACAATCGCAACCACACAAAAGCAGTCGCACAATCACAGTTGCACAATGGCAGTCGCGCAATCACAGTCACGCAATCACACAATTGCAATCACACAATCGCAATCACACTATCGCAGTCACACAATCGCAGTCACACAACCACAGTCGCACAATCACAATCACACAATCACAATCACACAATCACAATCACACAATCACACAATCACACAATCACACAACCACACAATCACACAATCACACAATCACACAATCACACAATCAAACAATCACACAATCACACAGTCACACAATCACACAATCAAACAATCACACAATCACACAATCACACAATCACACAATCACACAATCACAATCACACAATCACAATCACAAAATCACAATCACACACTCTCAATCACACAATCCCAGTCACACAATCCCAATTACACAATCACAATCACACAATCACAATCTCACAATCACAATCACACAATCAGAATCACAGAATCACACAATTGCAATCACACAATCGCAATCACATAATCGCAATCACACAATCGCAATCACACAACCGCAATCACACAACCGCAATCACACAACCGCAATCACACAACCACAATCCCACAACCACGATCACACAACCACGATCACACAACCACGATCACACAACCACCATCACACAACCACAATCACACAACCACAATCACACAACCACAACCACACAACCACAATCACACAATCACAATCACACAATCACAATCACACAATCACACAATCACACAATCACACAATCACACAATCACACAATCACACAATCACACAATCACACAATCACACAATCACACAATCACACAATCACACAATCACACAATCACACAATCACACAATCACACAATCACACAATCACACAATCACACAATCACACAATCACATAATCACATAATCACACAATCACACAATCACACAATCACACAATCACAATCACACAATCACAATCACAAAATCACAATCACACACTCTCAATCACACAATCCCAGTCACACAATCCCAATTACACAATCACAATCACACAATCACAATCTCACAATCACAATCACACAATCACAATCTCACAATCACAATCACACAATCAGAATCACACAATCACACAATTGCAATCACACAATTGCAATCACACAATCGCAATCACACAATCGCAATCACACAACCGCAATCACACAACCACGATCACACAACCACAGTCACACAATCACGGTCACACAATCACACAATCACACAATCACACAATCACACAATCACACAATCACACAACCACACAATCACACAACCACACAATCACACAAACACACAATCACACAGTCACACAATCACGCAATCACGCAATCACGCAATCACGCAATCACGCAATCACACAATCACACAATCACACAATCACACAATCACAATCACACAATCACAATCACACAATCACAATCACACAATCACAATCACACAATCACAATCACACAATCACAATCACACAATCACAATCACACAATCACAATCACAATCACAATCACAATCACACAATCACAATCACACAATCACAATCACACAATCACAATCACACAATCACAATCACACAATCACAATCACACAATCACAATCACACAATCACAATCACACAATCACAATCACACAATCACAATCACACAATCACAATCACACAATCACAATCACACAATCACAATCACACAATCACAATCACACAATCACAATCACACAATCACAATCACACAATCACAATCACACAATCACAATCACACAATCACAATCACACAATCACAATCAAACAATCACAATCACACAATCACAATCATACAATCACAATCACTCAATCACAATCACAATCATACAATCACAATCACACAATCGCAATCACACAATCGCAATCACACTATCACAATCACACAATCACAATCACAATCACACAATCACAATCACACAATCACAATCACACAATCACACAATCACACAATCACAATCACACAATCACAATGACACAATCACAATCACAATCACACAATCACAATCACACAACCACAATCACACAATCACAATCACACAATCACAATCACACAATCACAATCACACAATCACAATCACACAATCACAATCACACAATCACAATCACACAATCACAATCACACAATCACAATCACACAATCACAATCACACAATCACAATCACACAATATCACACAGTCACACAATCACACAAACACACAATCACACAATCACACAATCACAATCACACAATCACAATCACACAATCACAATCACTCAATCACAATCACAATCATACAATCACAATCACACAATCGCAATCACACAATCGCAATCACACAATCGCAATCACACAATCGCAATCACACAATCGCAATCACACAATCGCAATCACACAATCGCAATCACACAATCGCAATCACACAATCGCAATCACACAATCGCAATCACACAATCGCAATCACACAATCGCAATCACACAATCGCAATCACACAATCGCAATCACACAATCGCAATCACACAATCGCAATCACACAATCGCAATCACACAATCGCAATCACACAATCGCACTCACACAATCGCAGTCACACAATCGCAATCACTCAATCGCAATCACTCAATCGCAATCACTCAATCACAATCACACAATCACAATCACACAATCACAATCACACAATCACAATCACACAATCACAATCACACAACCACAATCACACAATCACACAATCACACAATCACACAATCAAACAATCACACAATCACACAGTCACACAATCACACAATCAAACAATCACACAATCACACAATCACACAATCACACAATCACACAATCACACAATCACAATCACACAATCACAATCACAAAATCACAATCACACACTCTCAATCACACAATCCCAGTCACACAATCCCAATTACACAATCACAATCACACAATCACAATCTCACAATCACAATCACACAATCAGAATCACAGAATCACACAATTGCAATCACACAATCGCAATCACACAATCGCAATCACACAATCGCAATCACACAACCGCAATCACACAACCGCAATCACACAACCACAATCACACAACCACAATCACACAACCACAATCCCACAACCACGATCACACAACCACGATCACACAACCACGATCACACAACCACCATCACACAACCACAATCACACAACCACAATCACGCAACCACAACCACACAACCACAATCACACAATCACAATCACACAATCACACAATCACACAATCACACAATCACACAATCACACAATCACACAATCACACAATCACACAATCACACAATCACACAATCACACAATCACACAATCACACAATCACACAATCACACAATCACACAATCACACAATCACACAATCACACAATCACACAATCACACAATCACACAATCACACAATCACACAATCACACAATCACACAATCACACAATCACACAATCACACAATCACACAATCACACAATCACACAATCACACAATCACACAATCACACAATCACACAATCACACAATCACACAATCACAATCACACAATCACAATCACAAAATCACAATCACACACTCTCAATCACACAATCCCAGTCACACAATCCCAATTACACAATCACAATCACACAATCACAATCTCACAATCACAATCACACAATCAGAATCACAGAATCACACAATTGCAATCACACAATCGCAATCACATAATCGCAATCCCACAATCGCAATCACACAACCGCAATCACACAACCGCAATCACACAACCACAATCACACAACCACAATCCCACAACCACGATCACACAACCACGATCACACAACCACGATCACACAACCACCATCACACAACCACAATCACACAACCACAATCACACAACCACAACCACACAACCACAATCACACAATCACAATCACACAATCACAATCACACAATCACACAATCACACAATCACACAATCACACAATCACACAATCACACAATCACACAATCACACAATCACACAATCACACAATCACACAATCACACAATCACACAATCACACAATCACACAATCACACAATCACACAATCACACAATCACACAATCACACAATCACACAATCACACAATCACACAATCACACAATCACACAATCACACAAGCACACAATCACACAATCACACAATCACACAATCACACAATCACAATCACACAATCACAATCACACAATCACAATCACAAACTCTCAATCACACAATCCCAGTCACACAATCCTAATTACACAATCACAATCACACAATCACAATCTCACAATCACAATCACACAATCACAATCTCACAATCACAATCACACAATCAGAATCACACAATCACACAATTGCAATCACACAATTGCAATCACACAATCGCAATCACACAATCGCAATCACACAACCGCAATCACACAACCACGATCACACAACCACAGTCACACAATCACGGTCACACAATCACACAATCACACAATCACACAATCACACAATCACACAATCACACAACCACACAATCACACAACCACACAATCACACAAACACACAATCACACAGTCACACAATCACGCAATCACGCAATCACGCAATCACGCAATCACGCAATCACACAATCACACAATCACACAATCACAATCACACAATCACAATCACACAATCACAATCACACAATCACAATCACACAATCACAATCACACAATCACAATCACAATCACAATCACACAATCACAATCACACAATCACAATCACACAATCACAATCACACAATCACAATCACACAATCACAATCACACAATCACAATCACACAATCACAATCACACAATCACAATCACACAATCACAATCACACAATCACAATCACACAATCACAATCACACAATCACAATCACACAATCACAATCACACAATCACAATCAAACAATCACAATCACACAATCACAATCACACAATCACAATCACTCAATCACAATCACAATCATACAATCACAATCACACAATCGCAATCACACAATCGCAATCACACTATCACAATCACACAATCACAATCACACAATCACAATCACACAATCACACAATCACACAATCACAATCACACAATCACAATGACACAATCACAATCACAATCACACAACCACAATCACACAATCACAATCACACAATCACAATCACACAATCACAATCACACAATCACAATCACACAATCACAATCACACAATCACAATCACACAATCACAATCACACAATCACAATCACACAATCACAATCACACAATCACAATCACACAATCACAATCACACAATCACAATCACACAATATCACACAGTCACACAATCACACAAACACACAATCACACAATCACACAATCACAATCACACAATCACAATCACACAATCACAATCACTCAATCACAATCACAATCATACAATCACAATCACACAATCGCAATCACACAATCGCAATCACACAATCGCAATCACACAATCGCAATCACACAATCGCAATCACACAATCGCAATCACACAATCGCAATCACACAATCGCAATCACACAATCGCAATCACACAATCGCAATCACACAATCGCAATCACACAATCGCAATCACACAATCGCAATCACACAATCGCAATCACACAATCGCAATCACACAATCGCAATCACACAATCGCAATCACACAATCGCAATCACACAATCGCACTCACACAATCGCAGTCACACAATCGCAATCACTCAATCGCAATCACTCAATCGCAATCACTCAATCACAATCACACAATCACAATCACACAATCACAATCACACAATCACAATCACACAATCACAATCACACAACCACAATCACACAATCACACAATCACACAATCACACAATCAAACAATCACACAATCACACAGTCACACAATCACACAATCAAACAATCACACAATCACACAATCACACAATCACACAATCACACAATCACAATCACACAATCACAATCACAAAATCACAATCACACACTCTCAATCACACAATCCCAGTCACACAATCCCAATTACACAATCACAATCACACAATCACAATCTCACAATCACAATCACACAATCAGAATCACAGAATCACACAATTGCAATCACACAATCGCAATCACACAATCGCAATCACACAATCGCAATCACACAACCGCAATCACACAACCGCAATCACACAACCACAATCACACAACCACAATCACACAACCACAATCCCACAACCACGATCACACAACCACGATCACACAACCACGATCACACAACCACCATCACACAACCACAATCACACAACCACAATCACACAACCACAACCACACAACCACAATCACACAATCACAATCACACAATCACACAATCACACAATCACACAATCACACAATCACACAATCACACAATCACACAATCACACAATCACACAATCACACAATCACACAATCACACAATCACACAATCACACAATCACACAATCACACAATCACAATCACACAATCACAATCACAAAATCACAATCACACACTCTCAATCACACAATCCCAGTCACACAATCCCAATTACACAATCACAATCACACAATCACAATCTCACAATCACAATCACACAATCAGAATCACAGAATCACACAATTGCAATCACACAATCGCAATCACACAATCGCAATCACACAATCGCAATCACACAACCGCAATCACACAACCGCAATCACACAACCACAATCACACAACCACAATCACACAACCACAATCCCACAACCACGATCACACAACCACGATCACACAACCACGATCACACAACCACCATCACACAACCACAATCACACAACCACAATCACACAACCACAACCACACAACCACAATCACACAATCACAATCACACAATCACACAATCACACAATCACACAATCACACAATCACACAATCACACAATCACACAATCACACAATCACACAATCACACAATCACACAATCACACAATCACACAATCACACAATCACACAATCACACAATCACACAATCACACAATCACACAATCACACAATCACACAATCACACAATCACACAATCACACAATCACACAATCACACAATCACACAATCACACAATCACACAATCACACAATCACACAATCACACAATCACACAATCACATAATCACACAATCACACAATCACACAATCACACAATCACACAATCACACAATCACACAATCACACAATCACACAATCACAATCACACAATCACAATCACAAAATCACAATCACACACTCTCAATCACACAATCCCAGTCACACAATCACAATTACACAATCACAATCACACAATCACAATCTCACAATCACAATCACACAATCACAATCTCACAATCACAATCACACAATCAGAATCACACAATCACACAATTGCAATCACACAATTGCAATCACACAATCGCAATCACACAATCGCAATCAGACAACCGCAATCACACAACCACGATCACACAACCACAGTCACACAATCACAGTCACACAATCACACAATCACACAATCACACAATCACACAATCACACAATCACACAATCACACAACCACACAATCACACAACCACACAATCACACAAACACACAATCACACAGTCACACAATCACGCAATCACGCAATCACGCAATCATGCAATCACGCAATCACACAATCACACAATCACACAATCACAATCACACAATCACAATCACACAATCACAATCACACAATCACAATCACACAATCACAATCACACAATCACAATCACACAATCACAATCACACAATCACAATCACACAATCACAGTCACACAATCACAATCACAATCACACAATCACAATCACACAATCACAATCACACAATCACAATCACACAATCACAATCACACAATCACAATCACACAATCACTATCACACAATCACAATCACACAATCACAATCACACAATCACAATCACACAATCACAATCAAACAATCACAATCCCACAATCACAATCACACAATCACAATCACTCAATCACAATCACAATCATACAATCACATTCACACAATCGCAATCACACAATCGCAATCACACAATCACAATCACACAATCACAATCACACAATCACAATCACACAATCACAATCACACAATCACACAATCACACAATCACAATCACACAATCACAATCACACAATCACAATCGCAATCACACAACCGCAATCACACAACTACACAATCACACAATCACAATCACACAATCTCAATCACACAATCACACAATTGCAATCACACAATCGCAACCACACAAAAGCAGTCGCACAATCACAGTTGCACAATGGCAGTCGCGCAATCACAGTCACGCAATCACACAATTGCAATCACACAATCGCAATCACACTATCGCAGTCACACAATCGCAGTCACACAACCACAGTCGCACAATCACAATCACACAATCACAATCACACAATCACAATCACACAATCACACAATCACACAATCACACAACCACACAATCACACAATCACACAATCACACAATCACACAATCAAACAATCACACAATCACACAGTCACACAATCACACAATCAAACAATCACACAATCACACAATCACACAATCACACAATCACACAATCACAATCACACAATCACAATCACAAAATCACAATCACACACTCTCAATCACACAATCCCAGTCACACAATCCCAATTACACAATCACAATCACACAATCACAATCTCACAATCACAATCACACAATCAGAATCACAGAATCACACAATTGCAATCACACAATCGCAATCACATAATCGCAATCACACAATCGCAATCACACAACCGCAATCACACAACCGCAATCACACAACCACAATCACACAACCACAATCCCACAACCACGATCACACAACCACGATCACACAACCACGATCACACAACCACCATCACACAACCACAATCACACAACCACAATCACACAACCACAACCACACAACCACAATCACACAATCACAATCACACAATCACAATCACACAATCACACAATCACACAATCACACAATCACACAATCACACAATCACACAATCACACAATCACACAATCACACAATCACACAATCACACAATCACACAATCACACAATCACACAATCACACAATCACACAATCACACAATCACACAATCACACAATCACACAATCACACAATCACACAATCACACAATCACACAATCACACAATCACACAAGCACACAATCACACAATCACACAATCACACAATCACACAATCACAATCACACAATCACAATCACAAAATCACAATCACACACTCTCAATCACACAATCCCAGTCACACAATCCCAATTACACAATCACAATCTCACAATCACAATCACACAATCACAATCTCACAATCACAATCACACAATCAGAATCTCACAATCACACAATTGCAATCACACAATTGCAATCACACAATCGCAATCACACAATCGCAATCACACAACCGCAATCACACAACCACGATCACACAACCACAGTCACACAATCACGGTCACACAATCACACAATCACACAATCACACAATCACACAATCACACAATCACACAACCACACAATCACACAATCACACAATCACACAAACACACAATCACACAGTCACACAATCACGCAATCACGCAATCACGCAATCACGCAATCACGCAATCACACAATCACACAATCACACAATCACAATCACACAATCACAATCACACAATCACAATCACACAATCACAATCACACAATCACAATCACACAATCACAATCACACAATCACAATCACAATCACAATCACACAATCACAATCACACAATCACAATCACACAATCACAATCACACAATCACAATCAAACAATCACAATCACACAATCACAATCACACAATGACAATCACTCAATCACAATCACAATCATACAATCACAATCACACAATCGCAATCACACAATCGCAATCACACTATCACAATCACACAATCACAATCACAATCACACAATCACAATCACACAATCACACAATCACACAATCACAATCACACAATCACAATCACACAATCACAATCACAATCACACAATCACAATCACACAACCACAATCACACAATCACAATCACACAATCACAATCACACAATCACAATCACACAATCACAATCACACAATCACAATCACACAATCACAATCACACAATCACAATCACACAATCACAATCACACAATCACAATCACACAATCACAATCACACAATCACAATCACACAATCACAATCACACAATCACAATCAAACAATCACAATCACACAATCACAATCACACAATCACAATCACTCAATCACAATCACAATCATACAATCACAATCACACAATCGCAATCACACAATCGCAATCACACTATCACAATCACACAATCACAATCACAATCACACAATCACAATCACACAATCACACAATCACACAATCACAATCACACAATCACAATCACACAATCACAATCACAATCACACAATCACAATCACACAACCACAATCACACAATCACAATCACACAATCACAATCACACAATCACAATCACACAATCACAATCACACAATATCACATAATCACACAATCACACAACCACACAATCACACAATCACACAATCACACAATCACACAATCACACAATCACACAATCACACAATCGCACAATCACACAATCACACAATCACACAATCAAACAATCACACAATCACAAAATCACACAATCACACAATCACACAATCACACAATCACAATCACAATCACACAATCACACAATCACAATCACACAATCTCAATCACACAATCACACAATTGCAATCACACAATCGCAACCACACAAAAGCAGTCGCACAATCACAGTTGCACAATCGCAGTCGCGCAATCACAGTCACGCAATCACACAATAGCAATCACACAATCGCAACCACACAAAAGCAGTCGCACAATCACAGTTGCACAATCGCAGTCGCGCAATCACAGTCACGCAATCACAGTCACGCAATCACACAATTGCAATCACTCAATCGCAATCACACTATCGCAGTCACACAATCGCAGTCACACAATCACAGTCGCACAATCACAATCACACAATCACAATCACACAATCACAATCACACAATCACACAATCACACAATCACACAACCACACAATCACACAATCACACAATCACACAATCACACAATCAAACAATCACACAATCACACAATCACACAATCACACAATCAAACAATCACACAATCACACAATCACACAATCACACAATCACACAATCACACAATCACACAATCACAATCACACAATCACAATCACAAAATCACAATCACACACTCTCAATCACACAATCCCAGTCACACAATCCCAATTACACAATCACAATCACACAATCACAATCTCACAATCACAATCACACAATCAGAATCAGAGAATCACACAATTGCAATCACACAATCGCAATCACACAAGCGCAATCACACAATCGCAATCACACAACCGCAATCACACAACCGCAATCACACAACCACAATCACACAACCACTATCACACAACCACAATCCCACAACCACGATCACACAACCACGATCACACAACCACCATCACACAACCACAATCACACAACCACAATCACACAACCACAATCACACAACCACAATCACACAATCACAATCACACAATCACAATCACACAACCACAATCACACAATCACAATCACACAATCACACAATCACACAATCACACAATCACACAATCACACAATCACACAATCACACAATCACACAATCACACAATCACACAATCACAATCACACAATCACACAATCACACAATCACACAATCACACAATCACACAATCACACAATCACACAATCACACAATCACACAATCACACAATCACACAATCACACAATCACACAATCACACAATCACACAATCACACAATCACACAATCACAATCACACAATCACAATCACAAAATCACAATCACACACTCTCAATCACACAATCCCAGTCACACAATCCCAATTACACAATCACAATCACACAATCACAATCTCACAATCACAATCACACAATCACAATCTCACAATCACAATCACACAATCAGAATCACAGAATCACACAATTGCAATCACACAATCGCAATCACACAACCACAATCACACAACCACAATCACATAACCGCAATCACACAACCACGATCACACAACCACAGTCACACAATCACAGTCACACAATCACACAATCACACAATCACACAATCACACAATCACACAATCACACAATCACACAACCACACAATCACACAACCACACAATCACACAAACACACAATCACACAATCACACAATCACACAATCACACAATCACACAATCACACAATCACACAATCACACAATCACACAATCACACAATCGCACAATCGCACAATCACACAATCACACAATCACACAATCACACAATCACACAATCACACAATCACACAATCACACAATCACACAATCACACAATCACACAATCACACAATCACACAATCACAATCACACAATCACAATCACAAAATCACAATCACACACTCTCAATCACACAATCCCAGTCACACAATCCCAATTACACAATCACAATCACACAATCACAATCTCACAATCACAATCACACAATCACAATCTCACAATCACAATCACACAATCAGAATCACAGAATCACACAATTGCAATCACACAATCGCAATCACACAACCACAATCACACAACCACAATCACACAACCGCAATCACACAACCACGATCACACAACCACAGTCACACAATCACAGTCACACAATCACACAATCACACAATCACACAATCACACAATCACACAATCACACAACCACACAATCACACAACCACACAATCACACAAACACACAATCACACAGTCACACAATCACGCAATCACGCAATCACGCAATCACGCAATCACACAATCACACAATCACACAATCACAATCACACAATCACAATCACACAATCACAATCACACAATCACAATCACACAATCACAATCACACAATCACAATCACACAATCACAATCACACAATCACAATCACACAATCACAATCACACAATCACAATCACACAATCACAATCACACAATCACAATCACACAATCACAATCACACAATCACAATCACACAATCACAATCACACAATCACAATCACACAATCACAATCACACAATCACAATCACACAATCACAATCACACAATCACAATCACACAATCACAATCACACAATCACAATCACACAATCACAATCAAACAATCACAATCACACAATCACAATCACTCAATCACAATCACAATCATACAATCACAATCACACAATCGCAATCACACAATCGCAATCACACAATCGCAATCACACTATCACAATCACACAATCACAATCACAATCACACAATCACAATCACACAATCACAATCACACAATCACACAATCACACAATCACAATCACACAATCACAATGACACAATCACAATCACAATCACACAATCACAATCACACAACCACAATCACACAATCACAATCACACAATCACAATCACACAATCACAATCACACAATCACAATCACACAATCACAATCACACAATCACAATCACACAATCACAATCACACAATCACAATCACACAATCACAATCACACAATATCACACAGTCACACAATCACACAAACACACAATCACACAATCACACAATCACAATCACACAATCACAATCACACAATCACAATCACTCAATCACAATCACAATCATACAATCACAATCACACAATCGCAATCACACAATCGCAATCACACAATCGCAATCACACAATCGCAATCACACAATCGCAATCACACAATCGCAATCACACAATCGCAATCACACAATCGCAATCACACAATCGCAATCACACAATCGCAATCACACAATCGCAATCACACAATCGCAATCACACAATCGCAATCACACAATCGCAATCACACAATCGCAATCACACAATTGCAATCACACAATCGCAATCACACAATCGCACTCACACAATCGCAGTCACACAATCGCAATCACTCAATCGCAATCACTCAATCGCAATCACTCAATCACAATCACACAATCACAATCACACAATCACAATCACACAATCACAATCACACAATCACAATCACACAACCACAATCACACAATCACACAATCACACAATCACACAATCAAACAATCACACAATCACACAGTCACACAATCACACAATCAAACAATCACACAATCACACAATCACACAATCACACAATCACACAATCACAATCACACAATCACAATCACAAAATCACAATCACACACTCTCAATCACACAATCCCAGTCACACAATCCCAATTACACAATCACAATCACACAATCACAATCTCACAATCACAATCACACAATCAGAATCACAGAATCACACAATTGCAATCACACAATCGCAATCACACAATCGCAATCACACAATCGCAATCACACAACCGCAATCACACAACCGCAATCACACAACCACAATCACACAACCACAATCACACAACCACAATCCCACAACCACGATCACACAACCACCATCACACAACCACAATCACACAACCACAATCACACAACCACAACCACACAACCACAATCACACAATCACAATCACACAATCACACAATCACACAATCACACAATCACACAATCACACAATCACACAATCACACAATCACACAATCACACAATCACACAATCACACAATCACACAATCACACAATCACACAATCACACAATCACACAATCACACAATCACACAATCACACAATCACACAATCACACAATCACACAATCACACAATCACACAATCACACAATCACACAATCACACAATCACACAATCACACAATCACACAATCACACAATCACACAATCACACAATCACACAATCACACAATCACACAATCACACAATCACACAATCACACAATCACACAAGCACACAATCACACAATCACACAATCACACAATCACACAATCACACAATCACACAATCACAATCACACAATCACAATCACAAAATCACAATCACACACTCTCAATCACACAATCCCAGTCACACAATCCCAATTACACAATCACAATCACACAATCACAATCTCACAATCACAATCACACAATCACAATCTCACAATCACAATCACACAATCAGAATCACACAATCACACAATTGCAATCACACAATTGCAATCACACAATCGCAATCACACAATCGCAATCACACAACCGCAATCACACAACCACGATCACACAACCACAGTCACACAATCACAGTCACACAATCACACAATCACACAATCACACAATCACACAATCACACAATCACACAACCACACAATCACACAACCACACAATCACACAAACACACAATCACACAGTCACACAATCACGCAATCACGCAATCACGCAATCATGCAATCACGCAATCACACAATCACACAATCACACAATCACAATCACACAATCACAATCACACAATCACAATCACACAATCACAATCACACAATCACAATCACACAATCACAGTCACACAATCACAATCACAATCACACAATCACAATCACACAATCACAATCACACAATCACAATCACACAATCACAATCACACAATCACAATCACACAATCACAATCACACAATCACAATCACACAATCACAATCACACAATCACAATCACACAATCACAATCAAACAATCACAATCCCACAATCACAATCACACAATCACAATCACTCAATCACAATCACAATCATACAATCACATTCACACAATCGCAATCACACAATCGCAATCACACAATCACAATCACACAATCACAATCACACAATCACAATCACACAATCACAATCACACAATCACACAATCACACAATCACAATCACACAATCACAATCACACAATCACAATCGCAATCACACAACCGCAATCACACAATTACACAATCACACATTCACAATCACACAATCTCAATCACACAATCACACAATTGCAATCACACAATCGCAACCACACAAAAGCAGTCGCACAATCACAGTTGCACAATGGCAGTCGCGCAATCACAGTCACGCAATCACACAATTGCAATCACACAATCGCAATCACACTATCGCAGTCACACAATCGCAGTCACACAACCACAGTCGCACAATCACAATCACACAATCACGATCACACAATCACAATCACACAATCACACAATCACACAATCACACAACCACACAATCACACAATCACACAATCACACAATCACACAATCAAACAATCACACAATCGCACAGTCACACAATCACACAATCAAACAATCACACTATCACACAATCACACAATCACACAATCGCACAATCACAATCACACAATCACAATCACAAAATCACAATCACACACTCTCAATCACACAATCCCAGTCACACAATCCCAATTACACAATCACAATCACACAATCACAATCTCACAATCACAATCACACAATCAGAATCACAGAATCACACAATTGCAATCACATAATCGCAATCACACAATCGCAATCACACAACCGCAATCACACAACCGCAATCACACAACCACAATCACACAACCACAATCCCACAACCACGATCACACAACCACGATCACACAACCACGATCACACAACCACCATCACACAACCACAATCACACAACCACAATCACACAACCACAATCACACAACCACAACCACACAACCACAATCACACAATCACAATCACACAATCACAATCACACAATCACACAATCACACAATCACACAATCACACAATCACACAATCACACAATCACACAATCACACAATCACACAATCACACAATCACACAATCACACAATCACACAATCACACAATCACACAATCACACAATCACACAATCACACAATCACACAATCACACAATCACACAATCACACAATCACACAATCACACAATCACACAATCACACAATCACACAATCACACAATCACACAATCACACAATCACACAATCACACAATCACACAAGCACACAATCACACAATCACACAATCACACAATCACACAATCACAATCACACAATCACAATCACAAAATCACAATCACACACTCTCAATCACACAATCCCAGTCACACAATCCCAATTACACAATCACAATCTCACAATCACAATCACACAATCACAATCTCACAATCACAATCACACAATCAGAATCTCACAATCACACAATTGCAATCACACAATTGCAATCACACAATCGCAATCACACAATCGCAATCACACAACCGCAATCACACAACCACGATCACACAACCACAGTCACACAATCACGGTCACACAATCACACAATCACACAATCACACAATCACACAACCACACAATCACACAAACACACAATCACACAGTCACACAATCACGCAATCACGCAATCACGCAATCACGCAATCACGCAATCACACAATCACACAATCACACAATCACAATCACACAATCACAATCACACAATCACAATCACACAATCACAATCACACAATCACAATCACACAATCACAATCACAATCACAATCACACAATCACAATCACACAATCACAATCACACAATCACAATCACACAATCACAATCACACAATCACAATCACACAATCACAATCACACAATCACAACCACACAATCACAATCACACAATCACAATCACACAATCACAATCACACAATCACAATCACACAATCACAATCACACAATCACAATCACACAATCACAATCACACAATCACAATCACACAATCACAATCACACAATCACAATCACACAATCACAATCACACAATCACAATCAAACAATCACAATCACACAATCACAATCACACAATCACAATCACACAATCACAATCACACAATCACAATCACTCAATCACAATCACAATCATACAATCACAATCACACAATCGCAATCACACAATCGCAATCACACTATCACAATCACACAATCACAATCACAATCACACAATCACAATCACACAATCACAATCACACAATCACACAATCACACAATCACAATCACACAATCACAATCACACAATCACAATCACAATCACACAATCACAATCACACAACCACAATCACACAATCACAATCACACAATCACAATCACACAATCACAATCACACAATCACAATCACACAATCACAATCACACAATCACAATCACACAATCACAATCACACAATCACAATCACACAATCACAATCACACAATCACAATCACACAATCACAATCACACAATCACAATCAAACAATCACAATCACACAATCACAATCACACAATCACAATCACTCAATCACAATCACAATCATACAATCACAATCACACAATCGCAATCACACAATCGCAATCACACTATCACAATCACACAATCACAATCACAATCACACAATCACAATCACACAATCACACAATCACACAATCACAATCACACAATCACAATCACACAATCACAATCACAATCACACAATCACAATCACACAACCACAATCACACAATCACAATCACACAATCACAATCACTCAATCACAATCACACAATCACAATCACACAATCACAATCACACAATCACAATCACACAATATCACATAATCACACAATCACACAACCACACAATCACACAATCACACAATCACACAATCACACAATCACACAATCACACAATCACACAATCACACAATCGCACAATCACACAATCACACAATCACACAATCAAACAATCACACAATCACACAATCACACAATCACACAATCACACAATCACACAATCACAATCACAATCACACAATCACACAATCACAATCACACAATCTCAATCACACAATCACACAATTGCAATCACACAATCGCAACCACACAAAAGCAGTCGCACAATCACAGTTGCACAATCGCAGTCGCGCAATCACAGTCACGCAATCACACAATAGCAATCACACAATCGCAACCACACAAAAGCAGTCGCACAATCACAGTTGCACAATCGCAGTCGCGCAATCACAGTCACGCAATCACAGTCACGCAATCACACAATTGCAATCACTCAATCGCAATCACACTATCGCAGTCACACAATCGCAGTCACACAATCACAGTCGCACAATCACAATCACACAATCACAATCACACAATCACAATCACACAATCACACAATCACACAATCACACAACCACACAATCACACAATCACACAATCACACAATCACACAATCAAACAATCACACAATCACACAATCACACAATCACACAATCAAACAATCACACAATCACACAATCACACAATCACACAATCACACAATCACAATCACACAATCACAATCACAAAATCACAATCACACACTCTCAATCACACAATCCCAGTCACACAATCCCAATTACACAATCACAATCACACAATCACAATCTCACAATCACAATCACACAATCAGAATCACAGAATCACACAATTGCAATCACACAATCGCAATCACACAAGCGCAATCACACAATCGCAATCACACAACCGCAATCACACAACCGCAATCACACAACCACAATCACACAACCACTATCACACAACCACAATCCCACAACCACGATCACACAACCACGATCACACAACCACCATCACACAACCACAATCACACAACCACAATCACACAACCACAATCACACAACCACAATCACACAATCACAATCACACAATCACAATCACACAACCACAATCACACAATCACAATCACACAATCACACAATCACACAATCACACAATCACACAATCACACAATCACACAATCACACAATCACACAATCACACAATCACACAATCACACAATCATACAATCACACAATCACACAATCACACAATCACACAATCACACAATCACACAATCACACAATCACACAATCACACAATCACACAATCACACAATCACACAATCACACAATCACACAATCACACAATCACACAATCACACAATCACACAATCACAATCACACAATCACAATCACAAAATCACAATCACACACTCTCAATCACACAATCCCAGTCACACAATCCCAATTACACAATCACAATCACACAATCACAATCTCACAATCACAATCACACAATCACAATCTCACAATCTCACAATCACAATCACACAATCAGAATCACAGAATCACACAATTGCAATCACACAATCGCAATCACACAACCACAATCACACAACCACAATCACACAACCGCAATCACACAACCACGATCACACAACCACAGTCGCACAATCACAATCACACAATCACAATCACACAATCACAATCACACAATCACACAATCACACAATCACACAACCACACAATCACACAATCACACAATCACACAATCACACAATCAAACAATCACACAATCACACAGTCACACAATCACACAATCAAACAATCACACAATCACACAATCACACAATCACACAATCACAATCACACAATCACAATCACAAAATCACAATCACACACTCTCAATCACACAATCCCAGTCACACAATCCCAATTACACAATCACAATCACACAATCACAATCTCACAATCACAATCACACAATCAGAATCACAGAATCACACAATTGCAATCACACAATCGCAATCACACAATCGCAATCACACAATCGCAATCACACAACCGCAATCACACAACCGCAATCACACAACCACAATCACACAACCACAATCCCACAACCACGATCACACAACCACGATCACACAACCACGATCACACAACCACCATCACACAACCACAATCACACAACCACAATCACACAACCACAATCACACAATCACAATCACACAATCACAATCACACAATCACAATCACACAATCACGGTCACACAATCACACAATCACACAATCACACAATCACACAATCACACAACCACACAATCACACAACCACACAATCACACAAACACACAATCACACAGTCACACAATCACGCAATCACGCAATCACGCAATCACGCAATCACGCAATCACACAATCACACAATCACACAATCACAATCACACAATCGCAATCACACAATCGCAATCACACAATCACAATCACACAATCACAATCACACAATCACAATCACACAATCACAATCACACAATCACAATCACGCAATCACAATCACGCAATCACAATCACACAATCACAATCACACAATCACAATCACACAATCACAATCACACAATCACAATCACACAATCACAATCAAACAATCACAATCACACAATCACAATCACACAATCACAATCACTCAATCACAATCACAATCATACAATCACAATCACACAATCGCAATCACACAATCGCAATCACACAATCACAATCACACAATCACAATCACAAAATCACAATCACACACTATCAATCACACAATCCCAGTCACACAATCCCAATTACACAATCACAATCACACAATCACAATCTCACAATCACAATCACACAATCAGAATCACAGAATCACACAATTGCAATCACACAATCGCAATCACAGAATCGCAATCACACAATCGCAATCACACAACCGCAATCACACAACCGCAATCACACAACCACAATCACACAACCACAATCACACAACCACAATCCCACAACCACGATCACACAACCACGATCACACAACCACGATCACACAACCACCATCACACAACCACAATCACACAACCACAATCACACAACCACAACCACACAACCACAATCACACAATCGCAATCACACAATCACAATCACACAATCACAATCACACAATCACAATCACACAATCACAATCACACAATCACAATCACACAATCACAATCACACAATCACAATCAAACAATCACAATCACACAATCACACAATCACACAATCACAATCACACAATCTCAATCACACAATCACACAATTGCAATCACACAATCGCAACCACACAAAAGCAGTCGCACAATCACAGTTGCACAATGGCAGTCGCGCAATCACAGTCACGCAATCACACAATTGCAATCACACAATCGCAATCACACTATCGCAGTCACACAATCGCAGTCACACAACCACAGTCGCACAATCACAATCACACAATCACAATCACACAATCAGAATCACACAATCACACAATCACACAATCACACAACCACACAATCACACAATCACACAATCACACAATCACACAATCAAACAATCACACAATCACACAGTCACACAATCACACAATCAAACAATCACACAATCACACAATCACACAATCACACAATCACAATCACACAATCACAATCACAAAATCACAATCACACACTCTCAATCACACAATCCCAGTCACACAATCCCAATTACACAATCACAATCACACAATCACAATCTCACAATCACAATCACACAATCAGAATCACAGAATCACACAATTGCAATCACACAATCGCAATCACACAATCGCAATCACACAATCGCAATCACACAACCGCAATCACACAACCGCAATCACACAACCACAATCACACAACCACAATCACACAACCACAATCCCACAACCACGATCACACAACCACGATCACACAACCACGATCACACAACCACCATCACACAACCACAATCACACAACCACAATCACACAACCACAACCACACAACCACAATCACACAATCACTATCACACAATCACAATCACACAATCACAATCACACAATCACACAATCACACAATCACACAATCACACAATCACACAATCACACAATCACACAATCACACAATCACACAATCACACAATCACACAATCACACAATCACACAATCACACAATCACACAATCATACAAGCACACAATCACACAATCACACAATCACACAATCACACAATCACACAATCACAATCACACAATCACAATCTCACAATCACAATCACACAATCACAATCTCACAATCACAATCACACAATCCGAATCACACAATCACACAATTGCAATCACACAATTGCAATCACACAATCGCAATCACACAATCACAATCACACAATCACAATCAAACAATCACAATCACACAATCGCAATCACACAATCACAATCACTCAATCACAATCACAATCATACAATCACAATCACACAATCGCAATCACACAATCGCAATCACACAATCACAATCACACAATCACAATCACACAATCACAATCACACAATCACAATCACACAATCACAATCACACAATCACAATCACAATCACACAATCACACAATCACACAATCACACAATCACAATCACACAATCACAATCACACAATCACAATCACACAATCACAATCACAATCACACAATCACAATCACACAACCACAATCACACAATCACAATCACACAATCACAATCACACAATCACAATCACACAATCACAATCACACAATATCACATAATCACACAATCACACAACCACACAATCACACAATCACACAATCACACAATCACGCAATCACGCAATCACGCAATCACGCAATCACACAATCACACAATCACACAATCACAATCACACAATCACAATCACACAATCACAATCACACAATCACAATCACACAATCACAATCACACAATCACAATCACACAATCACACAATCACAATCACACAATCACAATCACACAATCACAATCACAATCACACAATCACAATCACACAATCACAATCACACAATCACAATCCACAATCACAATCACACAATCACAATCACACAATCACAATCACACAATCACAATCACACAATCACAATCAAACAGTCACAATCACACAATCACAATCACACAATCACAATCACTCAATCACAATCACTCAATCACAATCACAATCATACAATCACAATCACACAATCGCAATCACACAATCGCAATCACACAACCACAATCACACAATCACAATCACACAATCACAATCACACAATCACAATCACACAATCACAATCACACAATCACACAATCACACAATCACAATCACACAATCACAATCACACAATCACAATCACACAATCACAATCGCAATCACACAACCGCAATCACACAATCACACAATCACACAATCACAATCACACAATCTCAATCACACAATCACACAATTGCAATCACACAATCGCAACCACACAAAAGCAGTCGCACAATCACAGTTGCACAATGGCAGTCGCGCAATCACAGTCACGCAATCACACAATTGCAATCACACAATCGCAATCACACTATCGCAGTCACACAATCGCAGTCACACAACCACAGTCGCACAATCACAATCACACAATCACAATCACACAATCACAATCACACAATCACACAATCACACAATCACACAACCACACAATCACACAATCACACAATCACACAATCACACAATCAAACAATCACACAATCACACAGTCACACAATCACACAATCAAACAATCACACAATCACACAATCACACAATCACGCAATCACACAATCAAAATCACACAATCACAATCACAAAATCACAATCACACACTCTCAATCACACAATCCCAGTCACACAATCCCAATTACACAATCACAATCACACAATCACAATCTCACAATCACAATCACACAATCAGAATCACAGAATCACACAATTGCAATCACACAATCGCAATCACAGAATCGCAATCACACAATCGCAATCACACAACCGCAATCACACAACCGCAATCACACAACCACAATCACACAACCACAATCACACAACCACAATCCCACAACCACGATCACACAACCACGATCACACAACCACGATCACACAACCACCATCACACAACCACAATCACACAACCACAATCACACAACCACAACCACACAACCACAATCACACAATCACAATCACACAATCACAATCACACAATCACAATCACACAATCACACAATCACACAATCACACAATCACACAATCACACAATCACACAATCACACAATCACAATCACACAATCACAATCACACAATCACAATCACACAATCACAATCACACAATCACAATCACACAATCACAATCACACAATCACAATCACACAATCACAATCACACAATCACAATCACACAATCACAATCACACAATCACAATCACTCAATCACAATCACAATCACACAATCACAATCACACAATCACAATCACACAATCACAATCACACAATCACAATCACACAATCACAATCACACAATCACAATCACACAATCACAATCACACAATCACAATCACACAATCACAATCACACAATCACAATCACACAATCACAATCACACAATCACAATCACACAATCACAATCACACAATCACAATCACACAATCACAATCACACAATCCCAATCACACAATCGCAATCACACAATCGCAATCACACAATCACAATCACACAATCACAATCACACAATCACAATCACACAATCACAATCACACAATCACACAATCACACAATCACAATCACACAATCACAATCACACAATCACAATCACACAACCACAATCACACAATCACAATCACACAATCACAATCACACAATCACACAATCACACAATCACACAATCACACAATCACACAATCGCACAATCACACAATCACACAATCACACAATCAAACAATCACACAATCACACAATCACACAATCACACAATCACACAATCACACAATCACAATCACAATCACACAATCACAATCACACAATCTCAATCACACAATCACACAATTGCAATCACACAATCGCAACCACACAAAAGCAGTCGCACAATCACAGTTGCACAATCGCAGTCGCGCAATCACAGTCACGCAATCACACAATTGGAATCACACAATCGCAACCACACAAAAGCAGTCGCACAATCACAGTTGCACAATCGCAGTCGCGCAATCACAGTCACGCAATCACAGTCACGCAATCACACAATTGCAATCACTCAATCGCAATCACACTATCGCAGTCACACAATCGCAGTCACACAATCACAGTCGCACAATCACAATCACACAATCACAATCACACAATCACAATCACACAATCACACAATCGCACAATCACACAACCACACAATCACACAATCACACAATCACACAATCACACAATCAAACAATCACACAATCACACAATCACACAATCACACAATCAAACAATCACACAATCACACAATCACACAATCACACAATCACACAATCACACAATCACAATCACACAATCACAATCACAAAATCACAATCACACACTCTCAATCACACAATCCCAGTCACACAATCCCAATTACACAATCACAATCACACAATCACAATCTCACAATCACAATCACACAATCACAATCACACAATCACAATCACACAATCACAATCACACAATCACAATCACACAATCCCAATCACACAATCGCAATCACACAATCGCAATCACACAAGCGCAATCACACGATCGCAATCACACAACCGCAATCACACAACCGCAATCACACAACCACAATCACACAACCACTATCACACAACCACCATCCCATAACCACGATCACACAACCACGATCACACAACCACGATCACACAACCACCATCACACAACCACAATCACACAACCACAATCACACAACCACAATCACACAATCACAATCACACAATCACAATCACACAATCACAATCACACAATCACAATCACACAATCACACAATCACACAATCACACAATCACACAATCACACAATCACACAATCACACAATCACACAATCACACAATCACACAATCACACAATCACACAATCACACAATCACACAATCACACAATCACACAATCACACAATCACACAATCACACAATCACACAATCAAACAATCACACAATCACACAATCACACAATCACACAATCACACAATCACACAATCACACAATCACACAATCACACAATCACACAATCACACAATCACACAATCACACAATCACACAATCACAATCACACAATCACAATCACAAAATCACAATCACACACTCTCAATCACACAATCCCAGTCACACAATCCCAATTACACAATCACAATCACACAATCACAATCTCACAATCACAATCACACAATCACAATCTCACAATCACAATCACACAATCAGAATCACAGAATCACACAATTGCAATCACACAATCGCAATCACACAACCACAATCACACAAACACACAATCACACAATCACACAATCACACAATCACACAACCACACAATCACACAACCACGATCACACAATCACACAGTCACACAATCACAGTCACACGATCACACAATCACACAATCACACAATCACTCAATCACACAATCACACAGTCACACAATTACACAATCACACAATCACACAAACACACAATCACACAATCACACAATCACACAATCACACAACCACACAATCACACAACCACACCATCACACAACCACACAATCACACAGTCACACAATCACGCAATCGCGCAATCACGCAATCACGCAATCACGCAATCACGCAATCACGCAATCACGCAATCACACAATCACACAATCACACAATCACAATCACACAATCACAATCACACAATCACAATCACACAATCACACAATCACACAATCACGCAATCACACAATCACGCAATCACACAATCACGCAATCACACAATCACGCAATCACACAATCACGCAATCACACAATCACGCAATCACACAATCACGCAATCACACAATCACGCAATCACACAATCACGCAATCACGCAGTCACGCAATCACGCAATCACGCAATCACGCAATCACGCAATCACATAATCACGCAATCACACAATCACGCAATCACACAATCACGCAATCACACAATCACGCAATCACACAATCACGCAATCACACAATCACGCAATCACACAATCACGCAATCACACAATCACGCAATCACACAATCACGCAATCACACAATCACGCAATCACACAATCACGCAATCACACAATCACGCAATCACACAATCACGCAATCACACAATCACGCAATCACACAATCACGCAATCACACAATCACAATCACACAATCACAATCACACAATCACAATCACACAATCACAATCACACAATCACAATCACACAATCACAATCACACAATCACAATCACACAATCACAATCACACAATCACAATCACACAATCACACAATCATACAATCACACAACCACACAATCACACAATCACACAATCACACAATCACACAATCGCACAATCACACAATCACACAATCACACAATCAAACAATCACACAATCACACAATCACAAAATCACACAATCACAATCACAATCACACAATCACAATCACACAATCACAATCACACAATCTCAATCACACAATCACACAATTGCAATCACACAATCGCAACCACACAAAAGCAGTCGCACAATCACAGTTGCACAATCGCAGTCGCGCAATCACAGTCACGCAATCACACAATTGCAATGACACAATCGCAACCACACAAAAGCAGTCGCACAATCACAGTTGCACAATCGCAGTCGCGCAATCACAGTCACGCAATCACAGTCACGCAATCACACAATTGCAATCACTCAATCGCAATCACACTATCGCAGTCACACAATCGCAGTCACACAATCACAGACGCACAATCACAATCACACAATCACAATCACACAATCACAATCACACAATCACACAATCACACAATCACACAACCACACAATCACACAATCACACAATCACACAATCAAACAATCACACAATCACACAATCACACAATCACACAATTAAACAATCACACAATCACACAATCACACAATCACACAATCACACAATCACACAATCACACAATCACACAATCACACAATCACAATCACAAAATCACAGTCACACACTCTCAATCACACAATCCCAGTCACACAATCCCAATTACACAATCACAATCACACAATCACAATCTCGCAATCACAATCACACAATCAGAATCACAGAATCACACAATTCCAATCACACAATCGCAATCACACAAGCGCAATCACACAATCGCAATCACACAACCGCAATCACACAACCACAATCACACAACCACTATCACACAACCACAATCCCACAACCACGATCACACAACCACGATCACACAACCACCATCACACAACCACAATCACACAACCACAATCACACAACCACAATCACACAACCACAATCACACAATCACAATCACACAATCACAACCACACGATCACACAATCACACAATCACACAATCACACAATCACACAATCACACAATCACACAATCACACAATCACACAATCACACAATCACACAATCACACAATCACAATCACACAATCACAATCACAAAATCACAATCACACACTCTCAATCACACAATCCCAGTCACACAATCCCAATTACACAATCACAATCACACAATCACAATCTCACAATCACAATCACACAATCACAATCTCACAATCACAATCACACAATCAGAATCACAGAATCACACAATCACAATCACACAATCACAATAACACAATCACAATCACACAATCACACAATCACACAATCACACAATCACACAATCACACAATCACACAATCACACAATCACACAATCACACAATCACACAATCACACAATCACACAATCACAATCACAATCACACAATCACAATCACACAATCACAATCACACAATCACAATCACACAATCACAATCACACACTCTCAATCACACAATCCCAATCCGACAATCCCAATCACACAATCACAATCACACAATCACACAATCACAATCACACAATCACAATCAAACAATCACAATCACACAATCACAATCACACAATCACAATCACACAATCACAATCACACAATCACAATCACACAATCACAATCACACAATCACACAATCGCAATCACACAATCGCAATCACACAATCACAATCACACAATCACAATCTCCCAATCACAATCGCGCAATCACAATCGCGCAATCACAATCGCGCAATCACAATCGCGCAATCACAATCGCGCAATCACAATCGCGCAATCACAATCGCGCAATCACAATCGCGCAATCACAATCGCGCAATCACAATCGCGCAATCACAATCGCGCAATCACAATCGCGCAATCACAATCGCGCAATCACAATCGCGCAATCACAATCGCGCAATCACAATCGCGCAATCACAATCGCGCAATCACAATCGCGCAATCACAATCGCGCAATCACAATCGCGCAATCACAATCGCGCAATCACAATCGCGCAATCACAATCGCGCAATCACAATCGCGCAATCACAATCGCGCAATCACAATCGCGCAATCACAATCGCGCAATCACAATCGCGCAATCACAATCGCGCAATCACAATCGCGCAATCACAATCGCGCAATCACAATCGCGCAATCACAGTCGCGCAATCACAATCGCGCAATAACAATCGCGCACTCTCAATCGCGCAATCACAATCGCGCAATCACAATCGCGCAATCACAATCGCGCAATCACAATCGCGCACTCTCAATCGCGCAATCCCAATCCGACAATCCCAATCACGCAATCACAATCACGCAATCACAATCACGCAATCACAATCACGCAATCACAATCACGCAATCACAATCACACAATCACAATCACACAATCACAATCACTCAATCACAATCACACAATCACAATCACACAATCACAATCACACAATCACAATCACACAATCACAATCACACAATCACAATCACAAAATCACAATCACACAATCACGCAATCACAAAATCACGCAATCGAACAATCACACAATCACACAATCACACAATCACAATCACACAATCACAATCACACAATCGCAATCACACAATCCCAATCACACAATCGCAATCACACAATCGCAATCACACTATCGCAGTCACACAAACGTAGTCACACAATCACAGTCGCACAATCACAGTCACACAATCACAATCACACAATCACAATCACACAATCACAATCACACAATCACACAATCACACAATCACACAATCACACAATCACTCAGTCCCACAATCACACGGTCACACAATCACACAAACACACAATCACACAATCACACAATCACAATCACACAATCACAATCACACAATCACAATCACTCAATCACAATCACAATCATACAATCACAATCACACAATCGCAATCACACAATCGCAATCACACAATCGCAATCACACAATCGCAATCACACAATCGCAATCACACAATCGCAATCACACAATCGCAATCACACAATCGCAATCACACAATCGCAATCACACAATCGCAATCACACAATCGCAATCACACAATCGCAATCACACAATCGCAATCACACAATCGCAATCACACAATCGCAATCACACAATCGCACTCACACAATCGCACTCACACAATCGCAGTCACACAATCGCAATCACTCAATCGCAATCACTCAATCGCAATCACTCAATCACAATCACACAATCACAATCACACAATCACAATCACACAATCACAATCACACAATCACAATCACACAACCACAATCACACAATCACACAATCACACAATCACACAATCAAACAATCACACAATCACACAGTCACACAATCACACAATCAAACAATCACACAATCACACAATCACACAATCACACAATCACACAATCACAATCACACAATCACAATCACAAAATCACAATCACACACTCTCAATCACACAATCCCAGTCACACAATCCCAATTACACAATCACAATCACACAATCACAATCTCACAATCACAATCACACAATCAGAATCACAGAATCACACAATTGCAATCACACAATCGCAATCACACAATCGCAATCACACAATCGCAATCACACAACCGCAATCACACAACCGCAATCACACAACCGCAATCACACAACCACAATCACACAACCACGATCCCACAACCACGATCACACAACCACGATCACACAACCACGATCACACAACCACCATCACACAACCACAATCACACAACCACAATCACACAACCACAACCACACAACCACAATCACACAATCACAATCACACAATCACACAATCACACAATCACACAATCACACAATCACACAATCACACAATCACACAATCACACAATCACACAATCATACAATCACACAATCACACAATCACACAATCACACAATCACACAATCACACAATCACACAATCACACAATCACACAATCACACAATCACACAATCACACAATCACACAATCACACAGTCACACAATCACACAATCACACAATCACACAAGCACACAATCACACAATCACACAATCACACAATCACACAATCACACAATCACAATCACACAATCACAATCACAAAATCACAATCACACACCCTCAATCACACAATCCCAGTCACACAATCCCAATTGCACAATCACAATCACACAATCACAATCTCACAATCACAATCACACAATCACAATCTCACAATCACACAATCACACAATCACAATCACACAATCACAATCACACAATCACAATCACACAATCACACAATCACACAATCACAATCACACAATCACAATCACACAATCACAATCGCAATCACACAACCGCAATCACACAATTACACAATCACACAATCACAATCACACAATCTCAATCACACAATCACACAATTGCAATCACACAATCGCAACCACACAAAAGCAGTCGCACAATGACAGTTGCACAATGGCAGTCGCGCAATCACAGTCACGCAATCACACAATTGCAATCACACAATCGCAATCACACTATCGCAGTCACACAATCGCAGTCACACAACCACAGTCGCACAATCACAATCACACAATCACAATCACACAATCACAATCACACAATCACACAATCACACAATCACACAACCACACAATCACACAATCACACAATCACACAATCACACAATCAAACAATCACACAATCACACAGTCACACAATCACACAATCAAACAATCACACAATCACACAATCACACAATCACACAATCACACAATCACAATCACACAATCACAATCACAAAATCACAATCACACACTCTCAATCACACAATCCCAGTCACACAATCCCAATTACACAATCACAATCACACAATCACAATCTCACAATCACAATCACACAATCAGAATCACAGAATCACACAATTGCAATCACACAATCGCAATCACATAATCGCAATCACACAATCGCAATCACACAACCGCAATCACACAACCGCAATCACACAACCACAATCACACAACCACAATCACACAACCACAATCCCACAACCACGATCACACAACCACGATCACACAACCACGATCACACAACCACCATCACACAACCACAATCACACAACCACAATCACACAACCACAACCACACAACCACAATCACACAATCACACAATCACACAATCACACAATCACACAATCACACACTCACACAATCACACAATCACACAATCACACAATCACACAATCACACAATCACACAATCACACAATCACACAATCACACAATCACACAATCACACAAGCACACAATCACACAATCACACAATCACACAATCACACAATCACAATCACACAATCACAATCACAAAATCACAATCACACACTCTCAATCACACAATCCCAGTCACACAATCCCAATTACACAATCACAATCACACAATCACAATCTCACAATCACAATCACACAATCACAATCTCACAATCACAATCACACAATCACAATCACACAATCACAATCACACAATCACAATCACACAATCACAATCACACAATCACAATCACACAATCACAATCAAACAATAACACAATCACACAATCACACAATCACACAATCACACAATCACACAATCACACAATCACACAATCACACAATCACACAATCACACAATCACACAATCACACAATCACGCAATCACGCAATCACGCAATCACGCAATCACGCAATCACGCAATCACACAATCACACAATCACACAATCACAATCACACAATCACAATCACACAATCACAATCACACAATCATAATCACACAATCACAATCACACAATCACAATCACACAATCACAATCACACAATCACAATCACACAATCACAATCACACAATCACAATCACACAATCACAATCACACAATCACAATCACACAATCACAATCACACAATCACAATCACACAATCACAATCACACAATCACAATCACACAATCACAATCACTCAATCACAATCACACAATCACAATCACACAATCACAATCACACAATCAGAATCACACAATCACAATCACACAATCACAATCACACAATCACAATCACAAAATCACAATCACACAATCACGCAATCACACAATCACGCAATCGAACAATCACACAATCACACAATCACACAATCACACAATCACAATCACACAATCACAATCACACAATCGCAATCACACAATCCCAATCACACAATCGCAATCACACAATCGCAATCACACTATCGCAGTCACACAAACGTAGTCACACAATCACAGTCGCACAATCACAGTCACACAATCACAATCACACAATCACAATCACACAATCACAATCACACAATCACACAATCACACAATCACACAATCACACAATCACTCAGTCCCACAATCACACAGTCACACAATCACACAAACACACAATCACACAATCACACAATCACAATCACACAATCACAATCACACAATCACAATCACTCAATCACAATCACAATCATACAATCACAATCACACAATCGCAATCACACAATCGCAATCACACAATCGCAATCACACAATCGCAATCACACAATCGCAATCACACAATCGCAATCACACAATCGCAATCACACAATCGCAATCACACAATCGCAATCACACAATCGCAATCACACAATCGCAATCACACAATCGCAATCACACAATCGCAATCACACAATCGCAATCACACAATCGCACTCACACAATCGCAGTCACACAATCGCAATCACTCAATCGCAATCACTCAATCGCAATCACTCAATCACAATCACACAATCACAATCACACAATCACAATCACACAATCACAATCACACAATCACAATCACACAACCACAATCACACAATCACACAATCACCCAATCACACAATCAAACAATCACACAATCACACAGTCACACAATCACACAATCAAACAATCACACAATCACACAATCACACAATCACACAATCACACAATCACAATCACACAATCACAATCACAAAATCACAATCACACACTCTCAATCACACAATCCCAGTCACACAATCCCAATTACACAATCACAATCACACAATCACAATCTCACAATCACAATCACACAATCAGAATCACAGAATCACACAATTGCAATCACACAATCGCAATCACACAATCGCAATCACACAATCGCAATCACACAATCGCAATCACACAATCGCAATCACACAATCGCAATCACACAATCGCAATCACACAATCGCACTCACACAATCGCAGTCACACAATCGCAATCACTCAATCGCAATCACTCAATCGCAATCACTCAATCACAATCACACAATCACAATCACACAATCACACAATCACACAATCATACAATCACACAATCACACAATCACACAATCACACAATCACACAATCACACAATCACACAATCACACAATCACACAATCACACAATTACACAATCACACAATCACACAATCACACAATCACACAATCACACAATCACACAATCACACAATCACACAATCACACAATCACACAAGCACACAATCACACAATCACACAATCACACAATCACACAATCACACAATCACACAATCACAATCACACAATCACAATCACAAAATCACAATCACACACTCTCAATCACACAATCCCAGTCACACAATCCCAATTACACAATCACAATCACACAATCACAATCTCACAATCACAATCACACAATCACAATCTCACAATCACAATCACACAATCAGAATCACACAATCACACAATTGCAATCACACAATTGCAATCACACAATCGCAATCACACAACCGCAATCACACAACCACGATCACACAACCACAGTCACACAATCACAGTCACACAATCACACAATCACACAATCACACAATCACACAATCACACAATCACACAACCACACAATCACACAACCACACAATCACACAAACACACAATCACACAGTCACACAATCACGCAATCACGCAATCACGCAATCATGCAATCACATAATCACACAATCACACAATCACACAATCACAATCACACAATCACAATCACACAATCACAATCACACAATCACAATCACACAATCACAATCACACAATCACAATCACACAATCACAATCACACAATCACAGTCACACAATCACAATCACAATCACACAATCACAATCACACAATCACAATCACACAATCACAATCACACAATCACAATCACACAATCACAATCACACAATCACAATCACACAATCACAATCACACAATCACAATCACACAATCACAATCAAACAATCACAATCCCACAATCACAATCACACAATCACAATCACTCAATCACAATCACAATCATACAATCACATTCACACAATCGCAATCACACAATCGCAATCACACAATCACAATCACACAATCACAATCACACAATCACAATCACACAATCACAATCACACAATCACAATCACACAATCACACAATCACACAATCACAATCACACAATCACAATCACACAATCACAATCGCAATCACACAACCGCAATCACACAATTACACAATCACACAATCACAATCACACAATCTCAATCACACAATCACACAATTGCAATCACACAATCGCAACCACACAAAAGCAGTCGCACAATCACAGTTGCACAATGGCAGTAGCGCAATCACAGTCACGCAATCACACAATTGCAATCACACAATCGCAATCACACTATCGCAGTCACACAATCGCAGTCACACAACCACAGTCGCACAATCACAATCACACAATCACAATCACACAATCACAATCACACAATCACACAATCACACAATCACACAACCACACAATCACACAATCACACAATCACACAATCACACAATCAAACAATCACACAATCACACAGTCACACAATCACACAATCAAACAATCACACAATCACACAATCACACAATCACACAATCACACAATCACAATCACACAATCACAATCACAAAATCACAATCACACACTCTCAATCACACAATCCCAGTCACACAATCCCAATTACACAATCACAATCACACAATCACAATCTCACAATCACAATCACACAATCACAATCACACAATCACAATCGCAATCACACAACCGCAATCACACAATTACACAATCACACAATCACAATCACACAATCTCAATCACACAATCACACAATTGCAATCACACAATCGCAACCACACAAAAGCAGTCGCACAATGACAGTTGCACAATGGCAGTCGCGCAATCACAGTCACGCAATCACACAATTGCAATCACACAATCGCAATCACACTATCGCAGTCACACAATCGCAGTCACACAACCACAGTCGCACAATCACAATCACACAATCACAATCACACAATCACAATCACACAATCACACAATCACACAATCACACAACCACACAATCACACAATCACACAATCACACAATCACACAATCAAACAATCACACAATCACACAGTCACACAATCACACAATCAAACAATCACACAATCACACAATCACACAATCACACAATCACACAATCACAATCACACAATCACAATCACAAAATCACAATCACACACTCTCAATCACACAATCCCAGTCACACAATCCCAATTACACAATCACAATCACACAATCACAATCTCACAATCACAATCACACAATCAGAATCACAGAATCACACAATTGCAATCACACAATCGCAATCACATAATCGCAATCACACAATCGCAATCACACAACCGCAATCACACAACCGCAATCACACAACCACAATCACACAACCACAATCACACAACCACAATCCCACAACCACGATCACACAACCACGATCACACAACCACGATCACACAACCACCATCACACAACCACAATCACACAACCACAATCACACAACCACAACCACACAACCACAATCACACAATCACACAATCACACAATCACACAATCACACAATCACACACTCACACAATCACACAATCACACAATCACACAATCACACAATCACACAATCACACAATCACACAATCACACAATCACACAATCACACAATCACACAATCACACAAGCACACAATCACACAATCACACAATCACACAATCACACAATCACAATCACACAATCACAATCACAAAATCACAATCACACACTCTCAATCACACAATCCCAGTCACACAATCCCAATTACACAATCACAATCACACAATCACAATCTCACAATCACAATCACACAATCACAATCTCACAATCACAATCACACAATCACAATCACACAATCACAATCACACAATCACAATCACACAATCACAATCACACAATCACAATCACACAATCACAATCAAACAATAACACAATCACACAATCACACAATCACACAATCACACAATCACACAATCACACAATCACACAATCACACAATCACACAATCACACAATCACACAATCACACAATCACGCAATCACGCAATCACGCAATCACGCAATCACGCAATCACGCAATCACACAATCACACAATCACACAATCACAATCACACAATCACAATCACACAATCACAATCACACAATCATAATCACACAATCACAATCACACAATCACAATCACACAATCACAATCACACAATCACAATCACACAATCACAATCACACAATCACAATCACACAATCACAATCACACAATCACAATCACACAATCACAATCACACAATCACAATCACACAATCACAATCACACAATCACAATCACACAATCACAATCACTCAATCACAATCACACAATCACAATCACACAATCACAATCACACAATCAGAATCACACAATCACAATCACACAATCACAATCACACAATCACAATCACAAAATCACAATCACACAATCACGCAATCACACAATCACGCAATCGAACAATCACACAATCACACAATCACACAATCACACAATCACAATCACACAATCACAATCACACAATCGCAATCACACAATCCCAATCACACAATCGCAATCACACAATCGCAATCACACTATCGCAGTCACACAAACGTAGTCACACAATCACAGTCGCACAATCACAGTCACACAATCACAATCACACAATCACAATCACACAATCACAATCACACAATCACACAATCACACAATCACACAATCACACAATCACTCAGTCCCACAATCACACAGTCACACAATCACACAAACACACAATCACACAATCACACAATCACAATCACACAATCACAATCACACAATCACAATCACTCAATCACAATCACAATCATACAATCACAATCACACAATCGCAATCACACAATCGCAATCACACAATCGCAATCACACAATCGCAATCACACAATCGCAATCACACAATCGCAATCACACAATCGCAATCACACAATCGCAATCACACAATCGCAATCACACAATCGCAATCACACAATCGCAATCACACAATCGCAATCACACAATCGCAATCACACAATCGCAATCACACAATCGCACTCACACAATCGCAGTCACACAATCGCAATCACTCAATCGCAATCACTCAATCGCAATCACTCAATCACAATCACACAATCACAATCACACAATCACAATCACACAATCACAATCACACAATCACAATCACACAACCACAATCACACAATCACACAATCACCCAATCACACAATCAAACAATCACACAATCACACAGTCACACAATCACACAATCAAACAATCACACAATCACACAATCACACAATCACACAATCACACAATCACAATCACACAATCACAATCACAAAATCACAATCACACACTCTCAATCACACAATCCCAGTCACACAATCCCAATTACACAATCACAATCACACAATCACAATCTCACAATCACAATCACACAATCAGAATCACAGAATCACACAATTGCAATCACACAATCGCAATCACACAATCGCAATCACACAATCGCAATCACACAATCGCAATCACACAATCGCAATCACACAATCGCAATCACACAATCGCAATCACACAATCGCACTCACACAATCGCAGTCACACAATCGCAATCACTCAATCGCAATCACTCAATCGCAATCACTCAATCACAATCACACAATCACAATCACACAATCACACAATCACACAATCATACAATCACACAATCACACAATCACACAATCACACAATCACACAATCACACAATCACACAATCACACAATCACACAATCACACAATTACACAATCACACAATCACACAATCACACAATCACACAATCACACAATCACACAATCACACAATCACACAATCACACAATCACACAAGCACACAATCACACAATCACACAATCACACAATCACACAATCACACAATCACACAATCACAATCACACAATCACAATCACAAAATCACAATCACACACTCTCAATCACACAATCCCAGTCACACAATCCCAATTACACAATCACAATCACACAATCACAATCTCACAATCACAATCACACAATCACAATCTCACAATCACAATCACACAATCAGAATCACACAATCACACAATTGCAATCACACAATTGCAATCACACAATCGCAATCACACAACCGCAATCACACAACCACGATCACACAACCACAGTCACACAATCACAGTCACACAATCACACAATCACACAATCACACAATCACACAATCACACAATCACACAACCACACAATCACACAACCACACAATCACACAAACACACAATCACACAGTCACACAATCACGCAATCACGCAATCACGCAATCATGCAATCACATAATCACACAATCACACAATCACACAATCACAATCACACAATCACAATCACACAATCACAATCACACAATCACAATCACACAATCACAATCACACAATCACAATCACACAATCACAATCACACAATCACAGTCACACAATCACAATCACAATCACACAATCACAATCACACAATCACAATCACACAATCACAATCACACAATCACAATCACACAATCACAATCACACAATCACAATCACACAATCACAATCACACAATCACAATCACACAATCACAATCAAACAATCACAATCCCACAATCACAATCACACAATCACAATCACTCAATCACAATCACAATCATACAATCACATTCACACAATCGCAATCACACAATCGCAATCACACAATCACAATCACACAATCACAATCACACAATCACAATCACACAATCACAATCACACAATCACAATCACACAATCACACAATCACACAATCACAATCACACAATCACAATCACACAATCACAATCGCAATCACACAACCGCAATCACACAATTACACAATCACACAATCACAATCACACAATCTCAATCACACAATCACACAATTGCAATCACACAATCGCAACCACACAAAAGCAGTCGCACAATCACAGTTGCACAATGGCAGTAGCGCAATCACAGTCACGCAATCACACAATTGCAATCACACAATCGCAATCACACTATCGCAGTCACACAATCGCAGTCACACAACCACAGTCGCACAATCACAATCACACAATCACAATCACACAATCACAATCACACAATCACACAATCACACAATCACACAACCACACAATCACACAATCACACAATCACACAATCACACAATCAAACAATCACACAATCACACAGTCACACAATCACACAATCAAACAATCACACAATCACACAATCACACAATCACACAATCACACAATCACAATCACACAATCACAATCACAAAATCACAATCACACACTCTCAATCACACAATCCCAGTCACACAATCCCAATTACACAATCACAATCACACAATCACAATCTCACAATCACAATCACACAATCAGAATCACAGAATCACACAATTGCAATCACACAATCGCAATCACACAATTGCAATCACACAATCGCAATCACACAATCGCAATCACACAACCGCAATCACACAACCACGATCACACAACCACAGTCACACAATCACGGTCACACAATCACACAATCACACAATCACACAATCACACAATCACACAATCACACAACCACACAATCACACAACCACACAATCACACAAACACACAATCACACAGTCACACAATCACGCAATCACGCAATCACGCAATCACGCAATCACGCAATCACACAATCACACAATCACACAATCACAATCACACAATCACAATCACACAATCACAATCACACAATCACAATCACACAATCACAATCACACAATCACAATCACAATCATAATCACACAATCACAATCACACAATCACAGTCACACAATCACAATCACACAATCACAATCACACAATCACAATCACACAATCACAATCACACAATCACAATCACACAATCACAATCACACAATCACAATCACACAATCACAATCACACAATCACAATCACACAATCACAATCACACAATCACAATCACACAATCACAATCAAACAATCACAATCACACAATCACAATCACACAATCACAATCACTCAATCACAATCACAATCATACAATCACAATCACACAATCGCAATCACACAATCGCAATCACACTATCACAATCACACAATCACAATCACACAATCACAATCACAATCACACAATCACAATCACACAATCACAATCACACAATCACACAATCACACAATCACACAATCACAATCACACAATCACAATCACACAATCACAATTACAATCACACAATCACAATCACACAACCACAATCACACAATCACAATCACACAATCACAATCACACAATCACAATCACACAATCACAATCACACAATCACAATCACACAATCACAATCACACAATCACAATCACACAATCACAATCACACAATCACAATCACACAATATCACATAATCACACAATCACACAACCACACAATCACACAATCACACAATCACACAATCACACAATCACACAATCACACAATCACACAATCGCACAATCACACAATCACACAATCACACAATCAAACAATCACACAATCACACAGTCACACAACCACACAATCACACAATCACACAATCACACAATCACACAATCAAACAATCACACAATCACACAATCACACAATCACACAATCACAATCACACAATCACAATCATAAAATCACAATCACACACTCTCAATCACACAATCCCAGTCACACAATCCCAATTACACAATCACAATCACACAATCACAATCTCACAATCACAATCACACAATCAGAATCACAGAATCACACAATTGCAATCACACAATCGCAATCACACAATCGCAATCACACAATCGCAATCACACAACCGCAATCACACAACCGCAATCACACAACCACAATCACACAACCACAATCACACAACCACAATCCCACAACCACGATCACACAACCACGATCACACAACCACGATCACACAACCACCATCACACAACCACAATCACACAGCCACAATCACACAACCACAACCACACAACCACAATCACACAATCACAATCACACAATCACAATCACACAATCACACAATCACACAATCACACAATCACACAATCACACAATCACACAATCACACAATCACACAATCACACAATCACACAATCACACAATCACACAATCACACAATCACACAATCACACAATCACACAATCACACAATCACACAATCACACAATCACACAATCACACAATCACACAATCACACAATCACACAATCACAATCACACAATCACAATCACAAAATCACAATCACACACTCTCAATCACACAATCCCAGTCACACAATCCCAATTACACAATCACAATCACACAATCACAATCCCACAATCACAATCACACAATCACAATCTCACAATCACAATCACACAATCAGAATCACACAATCACACAATTGCAATCACACAATTGCAATCACACAATCGCAGTCACACAATCGCAATCACACAACCGCAATCACACAACCACGATCACACAACCACAGTCACACAATCACGGTCACACAATCACACAATCACACAATCACACAATCACACAATCACACAATCACACAACCACACAATCACACAACCACACAATCACACAAACACACAATCACACAGTCACACAATCACGCAATCACGCAATCACGCAATCACGCAATCACGCAATCACACAATCACACAATCACACAATCACAATCACACAATCACAATCACACAATCACAATCACACAATCACAATCACACAATCACAATCACACAATCACAATCACACAATTACAATCACACAATCACAATCACAATCACAATCACACAATCACAATCACACAATCACAATCACACAATCACAATCACACAATCACAATCACACAATCACAATCACACAATCACAATCACACAATCACAATCACACAGTCACAATCACACAATCACAATCACACAATCACAATCACACAATCACAATCACACAATCACAATCACACAATCACAATCAAACAATCACAATCACACAATCACAATCACACAATCACAATCACTCAATCACAACCAAAATCATACAATCACAATCACACAATCGCAATCACACAATCGCAATCACACAATCACAATCACACAATCACAATCACACAATCACAATCACACAATCACAATCACACAATCACAGTCACACAATCACACAATCACACAATCACAATCACACAATCACAATCACACAATCACAATCACAATCACACAATCACAATCACACAACCACAATCACGCAATCACAATCACACAATCACAATCACACAATCACAATCACACAATCACAATCACACAATATCACATAATCACACAATCACACAACCACACAATCACACAATCACACAATCACACAATCACACAATCACACAATCACACAATCACACAATCGCACAATCACACAATCACACAATCACACAATCAAACAATCACACAATCACACAATCACACAATCACACAATCACACAATCACACAATCACAATCACAATCACACAATCACACAATCACAATCACACAATCTCAATCACACAATCACACAATTGCAATCACACAATCGCAACCACACAAAAGCAGTCGCACAATCACAGTTGCACAATCGCAGTCGCGCAATCACAGTCACGCAATCACACAATAGCAATCACACAATCGCAACCACACAAAAGCAGTCGCACAATCACAGTTGCACAATCGCAGTCGCGCAATCACAGTCACGCAATCACAGTCACGCAATCACACAATTGCAATCACTCAATCGCAATCACACTATCGCAGTCACACAATCGCAGTCACACAATCACAGTCGCACAATCACAATCACACAATCACAATCACACAATCACAATCACACAATCACACAATCACACAATCACACAACCACACAATCACACAATCACACAATCACACAATCACACAATCAAACAATCACACAATCACACAATCACACAATCACACAATCAAACAATCACACAATCACACAATCACACAATCACACAATCACACAATCACACAATCACAATCACACAATCACAATCACAAAATCACAATCACACACTCTCAATCACACAATCCCAGTCACACAATCCCAATTACACAATCACAATCACACAATCACAATCTCACAATCACAATCACACAATCAGAATCACAGAATCACACAATTGCAATCACACAATCGCAATCACACAAGCGCAATCACACAATCGCAATCACACAACCGCAATCACACAACCGCAATCACACAACCACAATCACACAACCACTATCACACAACCACAATCCCACAACCACGATCACACAACCACGATCACACAACCACCATCACACAACCACAATCACACAACCACAATCACACAACCACAATCACACAACCACAATCACACAATCACAATCACACAATCACAATCACACAACCACAATCACACAATCACAATCACACAATCACACAATCACACAATCACACAATCACACAATCACACAATCACACAATCACACAATCACACAATCACACAATCACACAATCACACAATCACACAATCACACAATCACACAATCACACAATCACACAATCACACAATCACACAATCACACAATCACACAATCACACAATCACACAATCACACAATCACACAATCACACAATCACACAATCACACAATCACACAATCACACAATCACACAATCACACAATCACACAATCACACAATCACAATCACACAATCACAATCACAAAATCACAATCACACACTCTCAATCACACAATCCCAGTCACACAATCCCAATTACACAATCACAATCACACAATCACACAATCACAATCTCACAATCACAATCACACAATCAGAATCACAGAATCACACAATTGCAATCACACAATCGCAATCACACAACCGCAATCACACAACCACGATCACACAACCACAGTCACACAATCACAGTCACACAATCACACAATCACACAATCACACAATCACACAATCACACAATCACACAACCACACAATCACACAACCACACAATCACACAAACACACAATCACACAGTCACACAATCACGCAATCACGCAATCACGCAATCACGCAATCACGCAATCACACAATCACACAATCACACAATCACAATCACACAATCACAATCACACAATCACAATCACACAATCACAATCACACAATCACACAATCACAATCACACAATCACAATCACACAATCACAAACACAATCACACAATCACAATCACACAATCACAATCACACAATCGCAATCACACAATCGCAATCACACAATCACAATCACACAATCACAATCACACAATCACAATCACACAATCACAATCACACAATCACAATCAAACAATCACAATCACACAATCACAATCACACAATCACAATCACAATCACTCAATCACAATCACAATCATACAATCACAATCACACAATCGCAATCACACAATCGCAATCACACAATCACAATCACACAATCACAATCACACAATCACAATCACACAATCACAATCACACAATCACAATCACACAATCACACAATCACACAATCACAATCACACAATCACAATCACACAATCACAATCACACAATCACAATCGCAATCACACAACCGCAATCACACAATCACACAATCACACAATCACAATCACACAATCTCAATCACACAATCACACAATTGCAATCACACAATCGCAACCACACAAAAGCAGTCGCACAATCACAGTTGCACAATGGCAGTCGCGCAATCACAGTCACGCAATCACACAATTGCAATCACACAATCGCAATCACACTATCGCAGTCACACAATCGCAGTCACACAACCACAGTCGCACAATCACAATCACACAATCACAATCACACAATCACAATCACACAATCACACAATCACACAATCACACAACCACACAATCACACAATCACACAATCACACAATCACACAATCAAACAATCACACAATCACACAGTCACACAATCACACAATCAAACAATCACACAATCACACAATCACACAATCACACAATCACACAATCACAATCACACAATCACAACCACAAAATCACAATCACACACTCTCAATCACACAATCCCAGTCACACAATCCCAATTACACAATCACAATCACACAATCACAATCTCACAATCACAATCACACAATCAGAATCACAGAATCACACAATTGCAATCACACAATCGCAATCACACAATCGCAATCACACAATCGCAATCACACAACCGCAATCACACAACCGCAATCACACAACCACAATCACACAACCACAATCACACAACCACAATCCCACAACCACGATCACACAACCACGATCACACAACCACGATCACACAACCACCATCACACAACCACAATCACACAACCACAATCACACAACCACAATCACACAATCACAATCACACAATCACAATCACACAATCACAATCACACAATCACGGTCACACAATCACACAATCACACAATCACACAATCACACAACCACACAATCACACAACCACACAATCACACAAACACACAATCACACAGTCACACAATCACGCAATCACGCAATCACGCAATCACGCAATCACGCAATCACACAATCACACAATCACACAATCACAATCACACAATCGCAATCACACAATCGCAAACACACAATCACAATCACACAATCACAATCACACAATCACAATCACACAATCACAATCACACAATCACAATCACACAATCACAATCACGCAATCATAATCACACAATCACAATCACACAATCACAATCACACAATCACAATCACACAATCACAATCACACAATCACAATCAAACAATCACAATCACACAATCACAATCACACAATCACAATCACTCAATCACAATCACAATCATACAATCACAATCACACAATCGCAATCACACAATCGCAATCACACAATCACAATCACACAATCACAATCGCAAAATCACAATCACACACTCTCAATCACACAATCCCAGTCACACAATCCCAATTACACAATCACAATCACACAATCACAATCTCACAATCACAATCACACAATCAGAATCACAGAATCACACAATTGCAATCACACAATCGCAATCACAGAATCGCAATCACACAATCGCAATCACACAACCGCAATCACACAACCGCAATCACACAACCACAATCACACAACCACAATCACACAACCACAGTCCCACAACCACGATCACACAACCACGATCACACAACCACCATCACACAACCACAATCACACAACCACAATCACACAACCACAACCACACAACCACAATCACACAATCACAATCACACAATCACAATCACACAATCACAATCACACAATCACACAATCACACAATCACACAATCACACAATCACACAATCACACAGTCACACAATCACACAATCACACAATCACACAATCACACAATCACACAATCACACAATCACACAATCACACAATCACACAATCACACAATCACACAATCACACAATCACACAATCACACAATCACACAATCACACAATCACACAATCACACAATCACACAATCACACAATCACACAATCACACAATCACACAAGCACACAATCACACAATCACACAATCACACAATCACACAATCACACAATCACAATCACACAATCACAATCTCACAATCACAATCACACAATCACAATCTCACAATCACAATCACACAATCAGAATCACACAATCACACAATTGCAATCACACAATTGCAATCACACAATCGCAATCACACAATCGCAATCACACAACCGCAATCACACAACCACGATCACACAACCACAGTCACACAATCACGGTCACACAATCACACAATCACACAATCACACAATCACACAATCACACAACCACACAATCACACAACCACACAATCACACAAACACACAATCACACAGTCACACAATCACGCAATCACGCAATCACGCAATCACGCAATCACGCAATCACACTATCACACAATCACACAATCACAATCACACAATCACAATCACACAATCACAATCACACAATCACAATCACACAATCACAATCACACAATCACAATCACACAATCACACAATCACAATCACACAATCACAATCACACAATCACAATCACACAATCACAATCACAATCACACAATCACAATCACACAATCACAATCACACAATCACAATCACACAATCACAATCACACAATCACAATCACAATCACACAATCACAATCACACAATCACAATCACACAATCACAATCACAATCACACAATCACAATCACACAATCACAATCACACAATCACAATCACAATCACACAATCACAATCACACAATCACAATCACAAAATCACAATCACACACTCTCAATCACACAATCCCAGTCACACAATCCCAATTACACAATCACAATCACACAATCACAATCTCACAATCACAATCACACAATCACAATCTCACAATCACAATCACACAATCAGAATCACAGAATCACACAATTGCAATCACACAATCGCAATCACACAACCACAATCACACAACCACAATCACACAACCGCAATCACACAACCACGATCACACAACCACAGTCACACAATCACAGTCACACAATCACACAATCACACAATCACACAATCACACAATCACACAATCACACAACCACACAATCACACAAACACACAATCACGCAATCACGCAATCACGCAATCACGCAATCACGCAATCACGCAATCACACAATCACACAATCACACAATCACACAATCACAATCACACGATCACAATCACACAATCACAATCACACAATCACACAATCACAATCACACAATCACAATCACACAATCACAATCACAATCACACAATCACAATCACACAATCACAATCACACAATCACAATCACACAATCACAATCACACAATCACAATCACACAATCACAATCACACAATCACAATCACACAATCACAATCACACAATCACAATCACACAATCACAATCACACAATCACAGTCACACAATCACAGTCACACAATCACAGTCACACAATCACAGTCACACAATCACAGTCACACATTCACAATCACACAATCACAATCACACAATCACAATCACACAATCACACAATCACACAATCACACAATCACGCAATCACAATCACGCAATCACAATCACACAATCCCAATCACAGAATCCCAATCACAATCACACAATCACAATCACACAATCACAATCACACAATCACAATCACACAATCACAATCACACAATCACAATCACACAATCACAATCACACAATCACAATCACACAATCACAATCACACAATCACAATCACACAATCACAATCACACAAACACAATCACACAATCAAAATCACACAATCACAATCACACAATCACAATCACACAATCACACAATCACACAATCACACAATCACAATCACGAAATCCCAAATGTCGAAATTCCAAGGCCGATATCCTTAAGGCGGAAGCTCCAAATGCCGAAATCGCAAAGGCCGAAATCCCAAAGGCCCATATTCCAACGGCGGAAATTCCAAAAGCCGAAATCCCAAAGGCCGAGAACCCGAAGGCCGAAATCCCAAAGGATTAATTCCCAAAAGGCCGAAATCCCAAGGGCGGAAATCCCAAAGGCTGAAATTCCAAAGACAGACATCCCAAAGGCCGTAATCACACAGGCCGAAATCCCGAAGGCCGAAATCCCAAATGTCGAAATTCCAAGACCGATATCCCAAAGGCGGAAATTCCAAAAGCCGAAATCCCAAAGGCCGAAATCCCAAAGGCCGATCTCCCAAAGGCCGAAATGCCAAACGCCGAATTCCCAAAGGCCGTAATCCCAAAGGCTGAAATTCCAAAGACCGACATCCCAAAGGTCGTAATCCCACAGGCCGAAATCCCAAAGGCCGAAATCCCAAAGGCCTAAATCCCAAGGCCGAAGTCCCTATGGATGAATTCCCAAAAGGCCGAAATCCCAAAGGCCGAAATCCCAAACGCCGATGTCCCAAACGCCGAAGTCCCAAAGGCCGAAGTCCCAAAGGCCGATATCCTAAAGGCGAAAATTCCAAATGCCGAAATCCCAAAGGCCGAAATCCCAAAGGCCGAAATCCCAAAGGCCGAAGTCACAAAGGCCGAAATCCCAAAGACCGAAATCCCAAAGGCCGAAATCCCAAAGGATTAATTCCCAAAAGGCCGAAATCCCAAAGGCTGAAATTCCAATGACCGACATCCCAAAGGCCGTAATCCCACAGGCCGAAATCCCGAAGGCCGATATCCCAAATGTCGAAATTCCAAGACCGATATCCTAAAGGCGGAAGCTCCAAATGCCGAAATCCCAAAGTCCGAAATCCCGAAGGCCGAAATCCCAAATGTTGAAATCCCAAGGCCGAAATCCCAAGGGATTTATTCCCAAAAGGTCGTAATCCCGAAGGTCGAAATCCCAAAGGCCCAAATCCCAAGGGTCGATATCCTAAAGGCGGAAATTCAAAAGGCCGAAAAGCGGAACGCGAAATCCCAAAGGCAGAAATCCCAAAGGCCGATATCCCAAATGTCGAAATCCCAAGGTCGAAATCCCAAAGGATGAATTCCCAAAAGGCTGAAATCCGAAAGGTAAAAATCCCAAAGACCGAAATCCCAAATGTCGAAATCCCAAGACCGAAATCCAAAAGGATGAATTCCCAAAAGGCCGAAATTCCAAGGGCCGAAATCCCAAATGTCGATATCCCAAGGCCGAAATCCCAAAGGATGAATTCCCAAAAGGCCGAAATCCCAAAGCCCGATAACCTAAAGGCCGAAATCCCGAAGGCCGAATTCTCAAATGCCGGAATCTCAAAAGGTCGGAATCCCAAGGGCCGAAATCCCAAATGTCGAAATGCCAATGCCGAAATCCCAACGCCGAAATCCCAAAGGATGACTTCCCAAAAGGCCGATATCCCAAAGGCTGAGACCTCCAATGTCGAAATCCCAAGGCCGAAATACCAATTGATGAATTCCCAAAAGGCCGAAACCCCAAAGGCCGGAATCCCAAAGGCCGAAATCCCAAAGGCCGATATCCCAAAGGCGGAAATTCCAAAGTCCGAAATGCCAAGGTACGAAATCCCAAAGGCTGAAATTCCAAAGACCGACATCCCAAAGGCCGTAATCCCAATGGCAGAAATCCCAAAGGCCGAAATCCGAAAGGCCGAAATCACAAAGGCCGAAATCCCAAATGTCGAAATCGCAAGGCCGAAATACCAATTGATGAATTCCCAAAAGGCCGAAACCCCAAAGGCCGAAATCCCAAGGGGCGAAATCCCAAGGGATTTATTCCCAAAAGGCCGTAAACCCACAGGCCGAAATCCCAAAGGCCGAAATCCCAAAGGACTAAATCCCAAATGCCGAAATCCCAAAGGCCGAAATCCCAAAGGCCGAAATCCTAAAGTCCGAAGTCCTAAAGGACGAAATCCCAAAAGCCGAAATCCCAAAGGCCGATATCCCAAATGCCGAAATCCCAAAGGCAGATATCCCAAAGACGGAAATTCCAAAAGCCGAAATCCCAAAGGCCGAAATCCCAAAGACCGAAATCCCAAAGACCGAAATCCCAAAGGCCGAAGTCCCAAAGGCCGTAATCCCAAACGCCGAAGTCCCAAACGCCGAAATCCCAAAGGCCGATATCCTAAAGGCGGAAACTCCAAATGCCGAAATCCCAAAGGCCGAAATCCCAAAGGCCGATATCCCAAAGGCCGAAATCCCAAAGGACGATGTCCCAAAGGCTGAAATTCCAAAGACCGACATCCCAAAGGCCGTAATCCCAAAGCCCGAAATCCCAAAGGCTAATATCCTAAAGGCGGAAATTCAAAAGGCCGAAATCCCGAACGGCGAAATCCCAAAGGCCGAAGTCCCAAAGGCCGTAATCCCAAACGCCGAAGTCCCAAACGCCGAAATCCCAAAGGCCGATATCCTAAAGGCGGAAACTCCAAATGCCGAAATCCCAAAGGCCGAAATCCCAAAGGCCGATACCCCAAAGGCCGAAATCCCAAAGGACGAAATCCCAAAGGCCGTAATGCCAAAGGCCGAAATCCCTAAGGCCGATATCCTAAAGGCCGAAATCCCAAAGACTTAAATTCCAAAGGACGAAATCCCAAATATCGAAATACCAAGGCCGAAATCCCAAAGGATGAATTCCCAAAAGGCAGAAATCACAAATGTCGAAATCCCAAAAAGCCGAAATCCCAAAGGACGAAACCCCAAAGGCCGAAATCCCAAAGGCCGAAGTCCCAAAGGTCGAAATCCCAAAGGCCGAAATCCCAAAGACCTAAATCCCAAAGGCCAAAATCCCAAAGGCCGATATCCTAAAGGCGGAAATTCAAAAGACCGACATCCCGAAGGCCGTTATCCCACAGGCCGAAATCTCAAAGGCTGAAATCCCAAAGGCCGAAATCCAAAAGGCCGAAATCCCGAAGGCCGAAATCCCAAAGGCCTAATTCCCAAATGTCGAAATCCCAGGGCCGTAATACCAATTGATGAATTCCCAAAAGGCCGTAAACCCACAGGCCGAAATCCCAAAGGCCGAAATCCCAAAGGACTAAATCCCAAATGCCGAAATCCCAAAGGCCGAAATCCCAAAGGACTAAATCCCAAATGCAGAAATCCCAAAGGCCGAAATCCCAAAGGACTAAATCCCAAATGCCGAAATCCCAAAGACCGAAATCCCAAATGTCGAAATCCCAAGACCGAAATCCCAAAGGATGAATTCCCAAATGGCCGAAATCCCAAGGGCCGAAATCCCAAGGGCCTAAATCCCAAATGTCGAAATCCCAATGCCGAAATCCCAATGTCGAAATCCCAATGCCGAAATCCCAAAGGATGACTTCCCAAAAGGCCGAAATCCCAAAGGCTGAAATCTCCAATGTCGAAATCCCAAGGCCGAAATACCAATTGATGAATTCCCAAAAGGCCGAAATCCCAAAGGACGAAATCCCAAAGCCCGAAATCCCAAAGGCCGATGTCCCAAAGGCTGAAATTCCAAAGACCGACATCCCAAACCCCGTAATCCCAAAGGCCGGAATCCCAAAGGCCGAAATCCCAAAGGGCGATATCGCAAATGTCGAAATCCCAAGGCCGAAATCCCAAAGGAAGAATCCCCAAAAGGCTGAAATCCCAAAGGTCAAAATCCCAAAGGCCGAAATCCCAAGGGCCGTAATCCCAAAGGCCGAAATCCCAAAGGTCCGAATCCCAAAGGTCGAAATCCCAAAAAGCCGAAATCCCAAAGGACGAAATCCCAAAGGCCGAAATCCCACAGGCCGATATCCCAAAGGCGGAAATTCCAAAAGCCGAAATCCCAAAGGGCGAAATCCCAAAGGCCGAAATCCTAAAGTCCGAAGTCCCAAAGGACGAAATGCCAAAAGCCGAAATCCCAAAGGCCGATATCCTAAAGGCGGAAATTCAAAAGGCCGAAATCCCGAAGGGCGAAATCCCAAATGTCGAAATCCCAAATGTCGAAATCCCAAAGGCCGAAATCCCAAAGGACGAAATCCCAAATGCCGAAATCCCAAAGGCAGATATCCCAAAGACGGAAATTCCAAAAGCCGAAATCCCAAAGGCCGAAATCCCAAAGGCCGATATCCCAAAGGCCGATATCCCAAAGGCCGAAATCCCAAAGGACGATGTCCCAAAGGCTGAAATTCCAAAGACCGACATCCCAAACGCCGTAATCCCAAAGCCCGAAATCCCAAAGGCTAATATCCTAAAGGCGGAAATTCAAAAGGCCGAAATCCCGAACGGCGAAATCCCAAAGGCCGAAGTCCCAAAGGCCGTAATCACAAACGCCGAAGTCCCAAACGCCGAAATCCCAAAGGCCGATATCCTAAAGGCGGAAACTCCAAATGCCGAAATCCCAAAGGCCGAAATCCCAAAGGCCGATATCCCAAAGGCCGAAATCCCAAAGGACGAAATCCCAAAGGCCGTAATGCCAAAGGCCGAAATCCCTAAGGCCGAAATCCTAAAGGTCCGAATCCCAAAGGTCGAAATCCAAATGTCGGAATCCCAAAGCCCGAAATCCCAAAGGCCGATGTCCCAAAGGCTGAAATTCCAAAGACCGACATCCCAAAGGCCGTAATCCCAAAGGCCGAAGTCCCAAAGGCCGTAATCCGAAAGGTCGGGATTACAAAGGCCGAAATCCCAAAGGTCGAAATCCCAAAGGCCGATATCCCAAAGACGGAAATTCCAAAGGCCGAAATCCCAAATGTCGAAATCCCAAAGGCCGAAATCCCAAAAGACGAAATCCCAAATGCCGAAATCCCAAAGGCAGATATCCGAAAGACGGAAATTCCAAAAGCCGAAATCCCAAAGGCCGAAATCCGAAAGACCGAAATCCCAAAGGCCGAAGTCCCAAAGGCCGTAATCCCAAACGGCGAAGTCCCAAACGCCTAAATCCCAAAGGCCGATATCCTAAAGGCGGAAACTCCAAATGCCGAAATCCCAAAGGCCGAAATCCCAAAGGCCGATATCCCAAAGGCCGAAATCCCAAGGGCCGTAATCCCAAAGGCCGGAATCCCAAAGGTCCGAATCCCAAAGGTCGAAATCCCAAAAAGCCGAAATCCCAAAGGACGAAACCCCAAAGGCCGAAGTCCCAAAGGTCGAAATCCCAAAGGCCGAAATCCCAAAGGCCGAAATCCCAAAGACCTAAATCCCAAAGGCCAAAATCCCAAAGGCCGATATCCTAAAGGCGGAAATTCAAAAGACCGACATCCCGAAGGCCGTTATCCCACAGGCCGAAATCTCAAAGGCTGAAATACCAAAGGCCGAAATAACAAAGGCCGAAATCCCAAATGTCGAAATTCCAAGGCCGAAATCCCAAAGGATGAATTCCCAAAAGGCCGAAATCCCAAAGGCCGAAATCCCAAAGGCCGAAATACCAAAGGCCGAAATCCCAAAGGCCGAAATCTCAAACGACACAATCCCAAAGGCCGAAATCCCAAAGGCCTAATTCCCAAATGTCGAAATCCCAAGGCCGTAATACCAATTGATGAATTCCCAAAAGGCTGTAATCCCACAAGCCGAAATCCCAAAGGACGAAATCCCAAAGGCCTAAGTCCCAAAGGCCGAAATACCAAAGGCCGAAATCCAAAAGGCCGATATCCCAAAGGCGGAAATTCCTAAAGCCGAAATCCCAAAGTGCGAAATCCCAAAGGCCGAAATCCTAAAGTCCGAAGTCCCAAAGGACGAAATCCCAAAAGCCGAAATCCCAAAGGCCGATATCCCAAATGCCGAAATCCCAAAGGCAGATATCCCAACGACGGAAATTCCAAAAGCCGAAATCCCAAAGGCCGAAATCCCAAAGACCGAAATCCCAAAGACCGAAATCCCAAAGGCCGAAGTCCCAAAGGCCGTAATCCCAAACGCCGAAGTCCCAAACGCCGAAATCCCAAAGGCCGATATCCTAAAGGCGGAAACTCCAAATGCCGAAATCCCAAAGGCCGAAATCCCAAAGGCCGATATCCCAAAGGCCGAAATCCCAAAGGACGATGTCCCAAAGGCTGAAATTCCAAAGACCGACATCCCAAAGGCCGTAATCCCAAAGGCCGAAGTCCCAAAGGCCGTAATCCGAAAGGCCGGAAGTTCCAAAGGCCGAAATCCCAAATGTCGAAATCCCAAGTCCGAAATCCCAAATGAAGAATTCCCAAAAGGCTGAAATCCCAAAGGTCAAAATCCCCAAGGCCGAAATACCAAGGGCCGTAATCCCAAAAGCCGGAATCCCAAAGGTCCGAAGTCCCAAATGTCGAAATCCCAAAGGCCGAAATCCCAAAGGCCGAAATCCCAAAGGCCGAAATCCCAAAGGCCGAAATCCCAAAGGCCGAAATCCCAAAGGCCGAAGTACCAAAGTCCGAAATCCCAAGGGCCGATATCCTAAAGGCAAAAATTCTAATGCCGAAATCCCAAACGCCGAAATCCCAAAGGCCGAAATCCCAAATGTCGAAATCCCAAATGTCGAAATCCCAAGGCCGAAATACCAATTGATGATTTGCCAAATGGCCGAAATCCAAAATGTCGAAATCCCAAGGCCGAAATACCAATTGATGAATTCCCAAAAACCGAAATCACAAAGGACGAAATCCCGAAGGTCGAAATTCCAAGGGCCGAAATCCCAAACGGCCAAGTCCCAAAGGCCGAAATCCCAAAGGCCGAAATCTCAAAGGCCGAAATCCCAAAGGCCGTAATGCCAAAGGCCGAAATCCCTAAGGCCGAAATCCTAAAGGCCGAAATCCCAAAGACTGAAATTCCAAAGGACGGAATCCCAAATGTCGAAATCCCAAGGCCGAAATCCCAAAGGATGAATTCCCAAAAGGCTGAAATCATAAATGTCGAAATCCCAAAGGCCGAAATACCGTAGGCCGAAATCCCAAAGGCCGAAATCCCAAAGGACGCAATCCCAAAGGCCCATATCCTAAAGACGGAAATTCCAAAATCCGAAATCCCAAAGGCCGAAATCCCAAAGGCCGAAATCCCAAAGGCCGAAGTCCCAAAGGCCGAAATCCCAAACGCCGAAGTCCCAAGCGCCGAAATCCCAAAGGCCGATATCCTAAAGGCGGAAACTCCAAATGCCGAAATCCCAAAGGCCGAAAACCCAAAGGCCGATATCGCAAAGGCCGAAATCCCGAAGGCCGAAATCCCCAATGTCGAAATTCCAAGGCCGAAATACCAAAGGATGAATTCCCAAAAGGCCGGAATCCCAAAGGCCGAAATCCCAAACGCCGAAATCCCTAAGACCGATATCCTAAAGTCGGAAACTCCAAATGCCGAAATGCCAAAGGCCGAAATCCGGAACGCCGAATTCCCAAATGCCGGAATCTCAAAAGGTCGAAATCCCAAAAGCCGATATCCCAAAGGCGGAAATTCCAAAGGCCGAAATCCCAAAGGCCGAAATCCCAAAGGCCGAAATCCCAAAGGATTAATTCCCAAAAGGCCGAAATCCCAAAGGCTGAAATTCCAAAGACCGACATCCCAAATGCCATAATGCCACAGGCCGAAATCCCAAAGGCCGAAATCCCAAAGGCCGAAATCGCAAAGGCCGAAATCCCAAAGGCCGAAATCCCAAATGTCGAAATCCCAAATGCCGATATCCCAAAGGCCGAAATCCCAAAGGCCGAAATCCCAAAGGCCGAAATCCCAGATGCCAAAATCCCAAGGGCCGTAATCCCAAAGGCCGGAATCCCAAAGGTCCGAATCCCAAAGGACGAAACCCCAAAGGCCGAAATCCCAAAGGCCGATGTCCCAAAGGTCGAAATCCCAAAGGCCGAAATCCCAAAGACCGAAATCCCAAAGGACGAAATCCCAAAGGCCGATATCGTAAAGACGGAAATTCAAAAGACCGACATCCCGAAGGCCGTTATCCCAAAGGCCGAAATCCCAAAGGCCGAAATCCCAAATGCCGAAATCCCAAAGGCCGAAATCCCAAAGGCCGAAGTCCCAAAGGACGAAATCCCAAAGGCCTAAGTCCCAAAGGCCGAAATACCAAAGGCCGAAATCCAAAAGGCCGATATCCCAAAGGCGGAAATTCCAAAAGCCGAAATCCCAAAGGGCGAAATCCCAAAGGCCGAAATCCTAAAGTCCGAAGTCCCAAAGGACGAAATCCCAAAAGCCGAAATCCCAAAGGCCGAAGTCCCAAAGGCCGTAATCCCAAACGCCGAAGTCCCAAACGCCGAAATCCCAAAGGCCGATATCCTAAAGGCGGAAACTCCAAATGCCGAAATCCCAAAGGCCGAAATCCCAAAGGCCGATATCCCAAAGGCCGAAATCCCAAAGGACGATGTCCCAAAGGCTGAAATTCCAAAGACCGACATCCCAAAGGCCGTAATCCCAAAGCCCGAAATCCCAAAGGCTAATATCCGAAAGGCGGAAATTCAAAAGGCCGAAATCCCGAACGGCGAAATCCCAAAGGCCGAAATCCCAAAGGACGAAATCCCAAAGGCCGTAATGCCAAAGGCCGAAATCCCTAAGGCCGAAATCCTAAAGGCCGAAATCCCAAAGACTTAAATTCCAAAGGACGAAATCCCAAATATCGAAATACCAAGGCCGAAATCCCAAAGGATGAATTCCCAAAAGGCAGAAATCCCAAAGGTCGAAATCCCAAAAGGCCGAAATCCCAAAGGACGAAACCCCAAAGGCCGAAATCCCAAAGGCCGAAGTCCCAAAGGTCGAAATCCCAAAGGCCGAAATCCCAAAGACCTAAATCCCAAAGGCCAAAATCCCAAAGGCCGAAATCCCAAAGACCTAAATCCCAAAGGCCAAAATCCCAAAGGCCGATATCCTAAAGGCGGAAATTCAAAAGACCGACATCCCGAAGGCCGTTATCCCACAGGCCGAAATCTCAAAGGCTGAAATCCCAAAGGCCGAAATCCAAAAGGCCGAAATCCCGAAGGCCGAAATCCCAAAGGCCTAATTCCCAAATGTCGAAATCCCAAGGCCGTAATACCAATTGATGAATTCCCAAAAGGCCGTAATCCCACAGGCCGAAATCCCAAAGGCCGAAATCCCAAAGGACTAAATCCCAAATGCCGAAATCCCGAAGGCCGAAATCCCAAAGGACTAAATCCCAAATGCAGAAATCCCAAAGGCCGAAATCCCAAAGGACTAAATCCCAAATGCCGAAATCCCAAAGACCGAAATCCCAAATGTCGAAATCCCAAGACCGAAATCCCAAGGGATGAATTCCCAAAAGGCCGAAATCCCAAGGGCCGAAATCCCAAGGGCCTAAATCCCAAATGTCGAAATCCCAATGCCGAAATCCCAATGTCGAAATCCCAATGCCGAAATCCCAAAGGATGACTTCCCAAAAGGCCGAAATCCCAAAGGCTGAAATCTCCAATGTCGAAATCCCAAGGCCGAAATACCAATTGATGAATTCCCAAAAGGCCGAAACTCCAAAGGCCGTAATCCCAATGGCCGAAATCCCAAAGGCCGAAATCCGGAAGGCCGAAATCCCAAATGTCGAAATCGCAAGGCCGAAATACCAATTGATGAATTCCCAAAAGGCCGAAATCCCAAAGGGCGATATCGCAAATGTCGAAATCCCAAGGCCGAAATCCCAAAGGAAGAATCCCCAAAAGGCTGAAATCCCAAAGGTCAAAATCCCAAAGGCCGAAATCCCAAGGGCCGTAATCCCAAAGGCCGAAATCCCAAAGGTCCGAATCCCAAAGGTCGAAATCCCAAAAAGCCGAAATCCCAAAGGACGAAATCCCAAAGGCCGAAATCCCACAGGCCGATATCCCAAAGGCGGAAATTCCAAAAGCCGAAATCCCAAAGGCCGAAATCCTAAAGTCCGAAGTCCCAAAGGACGAAATCCCAAAAGCCGAAATCCCAAAGGCCGATATCCTAAAGGCGGAAATTCAAAAGGCCGAAATCCCGAAGGGCGAAATCCCAAATGTCGAAATCCCAAATGTCGAAATCCCAAAGGCCGAAATCCCAAAGGACGAAATCCCAAATGCCGAAATCCCAAAGGCAGATATCCCAAAGACGGAAATTCCAAAAGCCGAAATCCCAAAGGCCGAAATCCCAAAGGCCGATATCCCAAAGGCCGATATCCCAAAGGCCGAAATCCCAAAGGACGATGTCCCAAAGGCTGAAATTCCAAAGACCGACATCCCAAACGCCGTAATCCCAAAGCCCGAAATCCCAAAGGCTAATATCCTAAAGGCGGAAATTCAAAAGGCCGAAATCCCGAACGGCGAAATCCCAAAGGCCGAAGTCCCAAAGGCCGTAATCCCAAACGCCGAAGTCCCAAACGCCGAAATCCCAAAGGCCGATATCCTAAAGGCGGAAACTCCAAATGCCGAAATCCCAAAGGCCGAAATCCCAAAGGCCGATATCCCAAAGGCCGAAATCCCAAAGGACGAAATCCCAAAGGCCGTAATGCCAAAGGCCGAAATCCCTAAGGCCGAAATCCTAAAGGTCCGAATCCCAAAGGTCGAAATCCAAATGTCGGAATCCCAAAGCCCGAAATCCCAAAGGCCGATGTCCCAAAGGCTGAAATTCCAAAGACCGACATCCCAAAGGCCGTAATCCCAAAGCCCGAAATCCCAAAGGTCGATGTCCCAAAGTCTGAAATTCCAAAGACCGACATCCCAAAGGCCGTAATCCCAAAGGCCGAAATCCCAAAGGCCGTAATCCGAAAGGCCGGAATTACAAAGGCCGAAATCCCAAAGGCCGATGTCCCAAAAGCCCGAAATCCCAAAGGACGAAATCCCAAAGGCCGATGTCCCAAAGTCTGAAATTCCAAAGACCGACATCCCAAAGGCCGTAATCCCAAAGGCCGAAGTCCCAAAGGCCGTAATCCGAAAGGCCGGAATTACAAAGGCCGAAATCCCAAAGGTCGAAATCCCAAAGGCCGATATCCCAAAGACGGAAATTCCAAAGGCCGAAATCCCAAATGTCGAAATCCCAAAGGCCGAAATCCCAAAAGACGAAATCCCAAATGCCGAAATCCCAAGGGCAGATATCCGAAAGACGGAAATTCCAAAAGCCGAAATCCCAAAGGCCGAAATCCGAAAGACCGAAATCCCAAAGGCCGAAGTCCCAAAGGCCGTAATCCCAAACGGCGAAGTCCCAAACGCCTAAATCCCAAAGGCCGATATCCTAAAGGCGGAAACTCCAAATGCCGAAATCCCAAAGGCCGAAATCCCAAAGGCCGATATCCCAAAGGCCGAAATCCCAAGGGCCGTAATCCCAAAGGCCGGAATCCCAAAGGTCCGAATCCCAAAGGTCGAAATCCCAAAAAGCCGAAATCCCAAAGGACGAAATCCCGAAGGGCGAAATCCCAAAGGCCGAAACCCCAAATGTCGAAATCCCAAAGGCCGAAATCCCAAAGGTCGAAATCCCAAATGCCGAAATCCCAAAGGCAGATATCCCAAAGACGGAAATTCCAAAAGCCGAAATCCCAAAGGCCGAAATCCCAAAGGCCGATATCCCAAAGGCCGATATCCCAAAGGCCGAAATCCCAAAGGACGATGTCCCAAAGGCTGAAATTCCAAAGACCGACATCCCAAACGCCGTAATCCCAAAGCCCGAAATCCCAAAGGCTAATATCCTAAAGGCGGAAATTCAAAAGGCCGAAATCCCGAACGGCGAAATCCCAAAGGCCGAAGTCCCAAAGGCCGTAATCCCAAACGCCGAAGTCCCAAACGCCGAAATCCCAAAGGCCGATATCCTAAAGGCGGAAACTCCAAATGCCGAAATCCCAAAGGCCGAAATCCCAAAGGCCGATATCCCAAAGGCCGAAATCCCAAAGGACGAAATCCCAAAGGCCGTAATGCCAAAGGCCGAAATCCCTAAGGCCGAAATCCTAAAGGTCCGAATCCCAAAGGTCGAAATCCAAATGTCGGAATCCCAAAGCCCGAAATCCCAAAGGCCGATGTCCCAAAGGCTGAAATTCCAAAGACCGACATCCCAAAGGCCGTAATCCCAAAGCCCGAAATCCCAAAGGTCGATGTCCCAAAGTCTGAAATTCCAAAGACCGACATCCCAAAGGCCGTAATCCCAAAGGCCGAAATCCCAAAGGCCGTAATCCGAAAGGCCGGAATTACAAAGGCCGAAATCCCAAAGGCCGATGTCCCAAAAGCCCGAAATCCCAAAGGACGAAATCCCAAAGGCCGATGTCCCAAAGTCTGAAATTCCAAAGACCGACATCCCAAAGGCCGTAATCCCAAAGGCCGAAGTCCCAAAGGCCGTAATCCGAAAGGCCGGAATTACAAAGGCCGAAATCCCAAAGGTCGAAATCCCAAAGGCCGATATCCCAAAGACGGAAATTCCAAAGGCCGAAATCCCAAATGTCGAAATCCCAAAGGCCGAAATCCCAAAAGACGAAATCCCAAATGCCGAAATCCCAAAGGCAGATATCCGAAAGGCGGAAATTCCAAAAGCCGAAATCCCAAAGGCCGAAATCCGAAAGACCGAAATCCCAAAGGCCGAAGTCCCAAAGGCCGTAATCCCAAACGGCGAAGTCCCAAACGCCTAAATCCCAAAGGCCGATATCCTAAAGGCGGAAACTCCAAATGCCGAAATCCCAAAGGCCGAAATCCCAAAGGCCGATATCCCAAAGGCCGAAATCCCAAGGGCCGTAATCCCAAAATCCGGAATCCCAAAGGTCCGAATCCCAAAGGTCGAAATCCCAAAAAGCCGAAATCCCAAAGGACGAAACCCCAAAGGCCGAAGTCCCAAAGGTCGAAATCCCAAAGGCCGAAATCCCAAAGACCGAAATCCCAAAGGGCGAAATCTCAAAGGCCGATATCCTAAAGGCGGAAATTCAAAAGACCGACATCCCGAAGGCCGTTATCCTACAGGCCGAAATCTCAAAGGCCGAAATCCCAAAGGCCGAAATCCCAAAGGCCGAAATCCCAAAGGCCGAAATCCGAAAGGCCGAAATCCGAAATTTCGAAATTCCAAGGCCGAAATCCCAAAGGATGAATTGCCAAAAGGCCGAAATCCCAAAGGCCGAAATCCCAAAGGCCGAAATACCAAAGGCCGAAACCCCAAAGGCCGAAATCCCAAACGACGCAATCCCAAAGACCGAAACCCCAAAGGCCGAAATCCGAAAGGCCGAAATCCCAAAGGCCGAAATCCCAAATGTCGAAATCCCAAGGCCGAAATACCAATTGATGAATTCCCAAAAAGCCCAAATCCCAAAGGACGAAATCCCAAAGCCCGAAATCCCAAAGGCCGATATCGCAAAGGCGGAAGTTCCAAAGGCCGAAATCCCAAATGTCGAAATCCCAAGTCCGAAATCCCAAATGAAGAATTCCCAAAAGGCTGAAATCCCAAAGGTCAAAATCCCCAAGGCCGAAATACCAAGGGCCGTAATCCCAAAAGCCGGAATCCCAAAGGTCCGAAGTCCCAAAGGTCGAAATCCCAAAGGCCGAAATCCCAAAGGCCGAAATCCCAAAGGCCGAAATCCCAAAGGCCGAAATCCCAAAGGCCGAAATCCCAAAGGCCGAAATCCCAAAGGCCGAAGTACCAAAGTCCGAAATCCCAAGGGCCGATATCCTAAAGGCAAAAATTCTAATGCCGAAATCCCAAACGCCGAAATCCCAAAGGCCGAAATCCCAAATGTCGAAATCCCAAAGGCCGAAGTCCCAAAGGCCGAAATCCCAAACGCCGAAGTCCCAAAGGCCGAAATCCCAAAGGCGGAAACTCCAAATGCCGAAATCCCAAAGGCCGAAAACCCAAAGGCCGATATCGCAAAGGCCGAAATCCCGAAGGCCGAAATCCCCAATGTCGAAATTCCAAGGCCGAAATACCAAAGGATGAATTCCCAAAAGGCCGGAATCCCAAAGGCCGAAATCCCAAACGCCGAAATCCCTAAGACCGATATCCTAAAGTCGGAAACTCCAAATGCCGAAATGCCAAAGGCCGAAATCCGGAACGCCGAATTCCCAAATGCCGGAATCTCAAAAGGTCGAAATCCCAAAAGCCGATATCCCAAAGGCGGAAATTCCAAAGGCCGAAATCCCAAAGGCCGAAATCCCAAAGGCCGAAATCCCAAAGGATTAATTCCCAAAAGGAAGAAATCCCAAAGGCTGAAATTCCAAAGACCGACATCCCAAATGCCATAATGCCACAGGCCGAAATCCCAAAGGCCGAAATCCCAAAGACCGAAATCGCAAAGGCCGAAATCCCAAAGGCCGAAATCCCAAATGTCGAAATCCCAAATGCCGATATCCCAAAGGCCGAAATCCCAAAGGCCGAAATCCCAAAGGCCGAAATCCCAAAGGCCGAAATCCCAGAGGCCAAAATCCCAAGGGCCGTAATCCCAAAGGCCGGAATCCCAAAGGTCCGAATCCCAAAGGACGAAACCCCAAAGGCCGAAATCCCAAAGGCCGATGTCCCAAAGGTCGAAATCCCAAAGGCCGAAATCCCAAAGGCCGAAATCCCGAAAGATGAATTCCCAAAAGGCCGAAATCCCAAAGGCCGAAATCCCAAAGGCCGAAATCCCAAATGCCGATATCCCAAATGTCGAAATCCCAAGGTCGAAATCGCAAAGGATGAATTCCCAAAAGGCTGAAATCCGAAAGGTAAAAATCCCAAAGACCGAAATCCCAAATGTCGGAATCCCAAGACCGAAATCCCAAAGGATGAATTCCCAAAAGGCCGAAATCCCAAGGGCCGAAATCCCAAGGGCCTAAATCCCAAATGTCGAAATCCCAATGCCGAAATCCCAATGCCGAAATCCCAAAGGATGACTTCCCAAAAGGCCGAAATCCCAAAGGCTGAAATCTCCAATGTCGAAATCCCAAGGCCGAAATACCAATTGATGAATCCCCAGAAGGCCGAAACCCCAAAGGCCGTAATCCCAATGGCCGAAATCCCAAAGGCCGAAATCCGGAAGGCCGAAATCCCAAATGTCGAAATCGCAAGGCCGAAATACCAATTGATGAATTCCCAAAAGGCTGAAATCCCAAAGGACGAAATCCCAAAGCCCGAAATCCCAAAGGCCGATGTCCCAAAGGCTGAAATTCCAAAGACCGACATCCCAAACCCCGTAATCCCAAAGGCCGGAATCCCAAAGGCCGAAATCCCAAAGGGCGATATCGCAAATGTCGAAATCCCAAGGCCGAAATCCCAAAGGAAGAATCCCCAAAAGGCTGAAATCCCAAAGGTCAAAATCCCAAAGGCCGAAATCCCACAGGCCGATATCCCAAAGGCGGAAATTCCAAAAGCCGAACTCCCAAAGGGCGAAATCCCAAAGGCCGAAATCCTAAAGTCCGAAGTCCCAAAGGACGAAATCCCAAAAGCCGAAATCCCAAAGGCCGATATCCTAAAGGCGGAAATTCAAACGGCCGAAATCCCGAATGTCGAAATCCCAAAGGCCGAAATCCCAAAGGACGAAATCCCAAATGCCGAAATCCCAAAGGCAGATATCCCAAAGACGGAAATTCCAAAAGCCGAAATCCCAAAGGCCGAAATCCCAAAGACCGAAATCCCAAAGGCGGAAGTCCCAAAGGCCGTAATCCCAAACGCCGAAGTCCCAAACGCCGAAATCCCAAAGGCCGATATCCTAAAGGCGGAAACTCCAAATGCCGAAATCCCAAAGGCCGAAATCCCAAAGGCCGATATCCCAAAGGCCGAAATCCCAAAGGACGATGTCCCAAAGGCTGAAATTCCAAAGACCGACATCCCAAAGGCCGTAATCCCAAAGCCCGAAATCCCAAAGGCTAATATCCTAAAGGCGGAAATTCAAAAGGCCGAAATCCCGAACGGCGAAATCCCAAAGGCCGAAGTCCCAAAGGCCGTAATCCCAAACGCCGAAGTCCCAAACGCCGAAATCCCAAAGGTAGATATCCTAAAGGCGGAAACTCCAAATGCCGAAATCCCAAAGGCCGTAATGCCAAAGGCCGAAATCCCTAAGGCCGAAATCCTAAAGGCCGTAATCCCAAAGACTTAAATTCCAAAGGACGAAATCCCAAATGTCGATATCCCAAGGCCGAAATCCCAAAGTATGAATTCCCAAAAGGCCGAAATCCCAATGGACGAAATCCCAAAGGCCGAAATCCCAAAGGCCGAAATCCCAAAGGACGAAATCCCAAAGCCCGGATTCCCAAAGCCCGAAATCCCAAAGGCCGAAATCCCAAAGGGCGAAATCCCTAATGTCGAAATCCCAATGCCGAAATACCAGTTGATGAATTCCCAAAAGGCCGAAATCCCAAAGGTCGAAATCCCAAAGGAAGAAATCCCAAAGCCCGGATTCCCAAAGCCCGAAATCCCAAAGGCCGAAATCCCAAATGTCGAAATCCCAAGGCCGAAATACCAATTGATGAATTTCCGAAGGGCCGAAATCCCAAAGGCCGAAATCCCAAAGCCGGAAATCTCAAGGGCCGAAATCCCAAAGGACGAAATTCCAAAGGCCGAAATCCCAAATGTCTAAATCCCAATGCCGAAATCCCAAGGGATGACTTCCCAAAAGGCCGAAATCCCAAAGACCGAAATCGCAAAGGCTGAAATCCCAAATGTCGAAATCCCAAGTCCGAAATAACAATTGATGAATTCCCAAAAGACCGAAACCCCAAAGGCCGAAATCCCAAAAGGCCGAAATCCCAAAGGACGAAATCCCAAAGGCCGAAATCCCAAAGGCCGAAGTCCCAAAGGTCGAAATCCCAAAGGCCGAAATCCCAAAGGCCGAAATTCCAAAGGCCGAAATCCCAAAGGCCGAAATCCCAAAGGCTGAAATTCCAATGACCGACATCCCAAAGGCCGTAATCCCACAGGCCGAAATCCCAAAGGCCGAGATCCGAAAGGCCGAAACCCCAAATGTCGAAATCCCGAGGCCGAGATCCCAAGTGATGAATTCCCAAAAGGCCGTAATCTCAAAGGTCGAAATCCCAAAGGCCGATATCCCAAAGGCGGAAATTCCAAAGGCCGAAATCCCAAAGGTCGAAATCCCAAGGGCCGATATCCTAAAGTCGGAAATTCCTAATGCCGAAATCCCAAACGCCGAAATCCCAAAGGCCGAAATCCCAAGGCCGCAATACCAATTGATGAATTCCCAAAAGGCCAAAATCCCAAAGGTCGAAATCCCAATGGCTGAAATTCCAAAGACCGACATCCCAAAGGCCGTAATCCCAAAGGCCGAAATCCCAAAGGCCGACATCGCAAAGGCGGAAACTCCAAAGGCCGAAATCCCAAAGGCCGAAATCACAAAGGTCGAAATCCCAAATTCCGATATCCTAAAGGCGGAAATTCCAAAGTCCCAAATCCCAATGGCCGAGATCCGAAAGGCCGAAATCCCAAATGTCGAAATCCCAAGGCCGAAATCCCAAGGGATGAATTCCCAAAAGGCCGTAATCTCAAAGGCCGAAATCCCAAAGGCCGAAATCCCAAGGGCCGATATCCTAAAGGCGGAAATTCCTAATGCCGAAATCCCAAACGCCGAAATCCCAAATGTCTAAATCCCAAATGTCGAAATCCCAAGGCCGAAATACCAATTGATGAATTGCCAAAAGGCCGAAATCCCAAATGTCGAAATCCCAAGGCCGAAATCCCAAAGGATGAATTCCCAAAAGGCCGAGATCCCAAAGGCCGAAGTCCCGAAGGCCAAAATCCCAAATATCGAAATTCCAAGGCCGAAATCCCAAAGGCCGAAATCCCGAAGACCGAATTCCCAAATGCCGGAATCTCAAAATGTCGAAATCCCAAAAGCCGATATCGCAAAGGCGGCAATTCCAAAGGCCGAAATTCCAAATGTTGAAATCCCAAGGCCGAAACCCCAAGGGATTTATTCCCAAAAGGCCGTAATCCCGAAGGTCGAAATCCCAAAGGCCCAAATCCCAAGGGTCGATATCCCAATGCCGAAATCCCAAGGCCGAAATCCCAAAGGCTGAAATTCAAAAGACCGACATCCCAAAGGCCGTAATCCCAATGGCCGAAATCCCAAAGGCCGAAATTCGAATGGCCGAAATCCCAAAGGCCGAAATCACAAATGTCGAAATCCCAAATCTGAAATACCAATTGATGAATTCCCAAAAGGCCGAAATCCCAAAGGACGAAATCCCAAAGCCCGAAATCCCAAAGGCCGATGTCCCAAAGGCTGAAATTCCAAAGACCGACATCCCAAAGGCCGTAATCCCAAAAGCCGAAATCCCAAAGGCCGAAATCCGAAAGGCCGGAATCACAACGGCCGAAATCCCAAAGGCCGATATCCCAAAAGGCCGAAATCCCAAAGGAAGAAATCCCAAAGTCCGAAATCCCAAAGGCCGAAGTCCCAAAGGTCGAAATCCCAAAGGCCGAAATCCCAAAGGCCGAAATCCCAAAGGCCGAAATCCCAAAGGCCGAAATCCCAAAAGGCCGAAATCCCAAAGGAAGAAGTCCCAAAGGCTGAAATCCCAAAGGCCGATATCCTAAAGGCGGAAATTCAAAAGGCCGAAATCCCGAACGCCGAAATCCCAAAGGCCGAAATCCCAAATTTCGAAATCCCAAGGCAGAAATACCAATTGATGAATTCCCAAAAGGCCGAAATCCCAATGGACGAAATCCCAAAGCCCGAAATCCCGATGGCCGACATCCCAAAGGCTGAAATTCCAAAGACCGACATCCCAAAGGCCGTAATCCCAAATCCCGAAATCCCAAAGGCCGAAATCCGTAAGGCCGAAATCCCAAAGGCCGAAATCCCAAAGACCGAAATCCCAAAGGCGGAAGTCCCAAAGGCCGTAATCCCAAACGCCGAAGTCCCAAACGCCGAAATCCCAAAGGCCGATATCCTAAAGGCGGAAACTCCAAATGCCGAAATCCCAAAGGCCGAAATCCCAAAGGCCGATATCCCAAAGGCCGAAATCCCAAAGGACGATGTCCCAAAGGCTGAAATTCCAAAGACCGACATCCCAAAGGCCGTAATCCCAAAGCCCGAAATCCCAAAGGCTAATATCCTAAAGGCGGAAATTCAAAAGGCCGAAATCCCGAACGGCGAAATCCCAAAGGCCGAAGTCCCAAAGGCCGTAATCCCAAACGCCGAAGTCCCAAACGCCGAAATCCCAAAGGTAGATATCCTAAAGGCGGAAACTCCAAATGCCGAAATCCCAAAGGCCGTAATGCCAAAGGCCGAAATCCCTAAGGCCGAAATCCTAAAGGCCGTAATCCCAAAGACTTAAATTCCAAAGGACGAAATCCCAAATGTCGATATCCCAAGGCCGAAATCCCAAAGGATGAATTCCCAAAAGGCTGAAATCCCAAATGTCGAAATCCCAAGGCCGAAATCCCAAATGTCGAAATCCCAAGGCCGAAATCCCAAAGTATGAATTCCCAAAAGGCCGAAATCCCAATGGACGAAATCCCAAAGGCCGAAATCCCAAAGGCCGAAATCCCAAAGGCCGAAATCCCAAAGGACGAAATCCCAAAGCCCGGATTCCCAAAGCCCGAAATCCCAAAGGCCGAAATCCCAAAGGGCGAAATCCCTAATGTCGAAATCCCAATGCCGAAATACCAGTTGATGAATTCCCAAAAGGCCGAAATCCCAAAGGTCGAAATCCCAAAGGACGAAATCCCAAAGCCCGGATTCCCAAAGCCCGAAATCCCAAAGGCCGAAATCCCAAATGTCGAAATCCCAAGGCCGAAATACCAATTGATGAATTTCCGAAGGGCCGAAATCCCAAAGGCCGAAATCCCAAAGCCGGAAATCTCAAGGGCCGAAATCCCAAAGGACGAAATTCCAAAGGCCGAAATCCCAAATGTCTAAATCCCAATGCCGAAATCCCAAGGGATGACTTCCCAAAAGGCCGAAATCCCAAAGACCGAAATCGCAAAGGCTGAAATCCCAAATGTCGAAATCCCAAGTCCGAAATAACAATTGATGAATTCCCAAAAGACCGAAACCCCAAAGGCCGAAATCCCAAAAGGCCGAAATCCCAAAGGACGAAATCCCAAAGGCCGAAATCCCAAAGGCCGAAGTCCCAAAGGTCGAAATCCCAAAGGCCGAAATCCCAAAGGCCGAAATTCCAAAGGCCGAAATCCCAAAGGCCGAAATCCCAAAGGCCGAAATCCCAAAGGCTGAAATTCCAATGACCGACATCCCAAAGGCCGTAATCCCACAGGCCGAAATCCCAAAGGCCGAGATCCGAAAGGCCGAAACCCCAAATGTCGAAATCCCGAGGCCGAGATCCCAAGTGATGAATTCCCAAAAGGCCGTAATCTCAAAGGTCGAAATCCCAAAGGCCGATATCCCAAAGGCGGAAATTCCAAAGGCCGAAATCCCAAAGGTCGAAATCCCAAGGGCCGATGTCCTAAAGTCGGAAATTCCTAATGCCGAAATCCCAAACGCCGAAATCCCAAAGGCCGAAATCCCAAATGTCGAAATCCCAAATGTCGAAATCCCAAGGCCGCAATACCAATTGATGAATTCCCAAAAGGCCAAAATCCCAAAGGTCGAAATCCCAATGGCTGAAATTCCAAAGACCGACATCCCAAAGGCCGTAATCCCAAAGGCCGAAATCCCAAAGACCGACATCGCAAAGGCGGAAACTCCAAAGGCCGAAATCCCAAAGGCCGAAATCACAAAGGTCGAAATCCCAAATTCCGATATCCTAAAGGCGGAAATCCCAAAGTCCCAAATCCCAATGGCCGAGATCCGAAAGGCCGAAATCCCAAATGTCGAAATCCCAAGGCCGAAATCCCAAGGGATGAATTCCCAAAAGGCCGTAATCTCAAAGGCCGAAATCCCAAAGGCCGAAATCCCAAGGGCCGATATCCTAAAGGCGGAAATTCCTAATGCCGAAATCCCAAACGCCGAAATCCCAAATGTCTAAATCCCAAATGTCGAAATCCCAAGGCCGAAATACCAATTGATGAATTGCCAAAAGGCCGAAATCCCAAATGTCGAAATCCCAAGGCCGAAATCCCAAAGGATGAATTCCCAAAAGGCCGAGATCCCAAAGGCCGAAGTCCCGAAGGCCAAAATCCCAAATATCGAAATTCCAAGGCCGAAATCCCAAAGGCCGAAATCCCGAAGACCGAATTCCCAAATGCCGGAATCTCAAAATGTCGAAATCCCAAAAGCCGATATCGCAAAGGCGGCAATTCCAAAGGCCGAAATTCCAAATGTTGAAATCCCAAGGCCGAAACCCCAAGGGATTTATTCCCAAAAGGCCGTAATCCCGAAGGTCGAAATCCCAAAGGCCCAAATCCCAAGGGTCGATATCCCAATGCCGAAATCCCAAGGCCGAAATCCCAAAGGCTGAAATTCAAAAGACCGACATCCCAAAGGCCGTAATCCCAATGGCCGAAATCCCAAAGGCCGAAATTCGAATGGCCGAAATCCCAAAGGCCGAAATCACAAATGTCGAAATCCCAAATCTGAAATACCAATTGATGAATTCCCAAAAGGCCGAAATCCCAAAGGACGAAATCCCAAAGCCCGAAATCCCAAAGGCCGATGTCCCAAAGGCTGAAATTCCAAAGACCGACATCCCAAAGGCCGTAATCCCAAAAGCCGAAATCCCAAAGGCCGAAATCCCAAAAGGCCGAAATCCCAAAGGAAGAAGTCCCAAAGGCTGAAATCCCAAAGGCCGATATCCTAAAGGCGGAAATTCAAAAGGCCGAAATCCCGAACGCCGAAATCCCAAAGGCCGAAATCCCAAATTTCGAAATCCCAAGGCAGAAATACCAATTGATGAATTCCCAAAAGGCCGAAATCCGAATGGACGAAATCCCAAAGCCCGAAATCCCGATGGCCGACATCCCAAAGGCTGAAATTCCAAAGACCGACATCCCAAAGGCCGTAATCCCAAATCCCGAAATCCCAAAGGCCGAAATCCGTAAGGCCGAAATCCCAAAGGCCGAAATCCCAAAGGCTAAAATCCCAAAGGTCGAAATCCCAAACGCCGGAATCCCAAAGGACGAAATCGCAAAGGCCGATAACCCAAAGGCGGCAATTCCAAAAGCCGAAATCCCAAAGGGCGAAATCCCAAAGGCCGAAATCCCAAAGGCCGAAATCCCAAAGGCCGAAATCCCAAAGGCCGAGATCCCAAAGGCCGAAATCCCAAAGGGCGATATCCTAAAGGCGGAAATTCAAAAGGCCGACACCCCGAACGCCGAAATCCCAAAGCCCGAAATCCCAAAGGCCGAAATCCCAAATGTCGAAATCCCAAGGTCGAAATACCAATTGATGAATTCCCAAAAGGCCGAAATCCCAAAGGTCGAAATCTCAAAGGCCGAAATCAAAAAGTCCGAATTCCCAAAGGCCAAAATCCCAAAGGATTAATTCCCAAAAGGCCGAAATCCCAAAGGCTGAAATCCCAAAGCCCGAAATCCCAAAGGCCGACATCCCAAAGGCTGAAATTCCAAAGACCGATATCCCAAAGGCCGTAATCCCAAAGGCTGAGATCCCAAAGGTAGAAACCCCAAAGGCCGAAGTCCGAGAGGCCGAAATCCCAAAGGCCGAAATCCCAAAGGCCGTAATCCCAAAGGCCGGAATCCCAAAGGTCCAAATCCCAAACGTCGAAATCCCAAACGCCGGAATCCCAAAGGACGAATCCCAAAGGCCGAAATCCCAAAGGCCGATAAACCAAAGGCGGAAATTCCAAAAGCCGAAATCCCAAAGGGGAAATCCCAAAGGCCGAAATACCAAAGGCCGAAGTCCCAAAGGTCGAAATCCCAAAGGCCGAAATCCCAAAGGCCGAAATCCCAAAGGCCGATATCCTAAAGGCGGAAATTCAAAAGGCCGAAATCCCGAACGCCGAAAACCCAAAGGCCGAAATCCCAAATTTCGAAATCCCAAATGTCGAAATCCCAAGGCCGAAATACCAATTGATGAATTCCCAAAAGGCCGAAATCCCAAAGGACGAAATCCCAAAGCCCGAAATCGCAAAGGCCGTAATCCCAAATGTCGAAATCCCAATGCCGAAATACCAGTTGATGAATTCCCAAAAGGCCGAAATCCCAAAGGTCGAAATCCCAAAGGACGAAATCCCAAAGCCCGGATTCCCAAAGCCCGAAATCCCAAAGGCCGAAATCCCAAATGTCGAAATTCCAAGCCCGAAATCCCAAGGGATTTATTCCCAAAAGGCCGTAATCCCAAAGGTCGAAATCCCAAAGGCCCAAATCCCAAGGGTCGATATCCTAAAGGCGGAAATTCAAAAGGCCGAAGTCCGGAACGCCGAAATCCCAAAGGCCGAAATCCCAAATGTCGAAATCCCAAGGCCGAAATCCCAAAGGATGAATTCCCAAAATGCCGAAATCCCAAAGGCCGAAACCCCAAAGGCCGAGATCCCAAAGGCCGATATCCCAAACGCGGCAATTCCATAGACCGACATCCCAAAGGCCGATATCCCAAAGGCGGAAATTCCATAGACCGACATCCCAAAGGCCGTAATCCCAAAAGCCGGAATCCCAAGGGCCGAAATCCGAAAGGCCGAAATCCCAAAGGCCGAAATCCCAAATGTCGAAATCCCAAGGATGAATTCCCAAAAGGCTGAAATCCCAAAGGTCAAAATCCCAAATGCCGAAATCCCAAAGTTCCAAATCCCAAAGGTCGAAATCCCAAATGCCAGAATCGCAAAGGACGAAATCCCAAAGGCCGAAATCCCAAAGGCCGATATCCCAAAGGCGGAAATCCCAAAGGTCGAAATCCCAAAGGCTGAAATCTCGAAGGCCGAAATCCCAAAGGCTGAAATTCCAAAGGCCGAAATCCCAAAGGTCCAAATCCCAAACTTCGAAATCCGAAAGGCCCAAATCCCAATGGCCGATATCCCAAAGGCCGAAATCTCAAAGGCCGGAATCCCAAAGGCCGATATCCCAAGGGCGGAAAATCCAAAAGCCGAAATCCCAAAGGGCGAAATTCCAAAGGCCGAAACCCCAAAGGTCGAAATCCCAAAGGCCGATATCTCAAAGGCGGAAATTCCAAAGGCCGAAATCCCAAAGGCCGAAATCCCAAAGGCCGAAATACCAAATTTCGAGATCCCAAAGGCCGAAATCCGAAAGGCCGAAATCCCAAAGGCCAAAATCCCAACGGCCGACATCCCAAAGGCCGATATCCCAAAGGCGTAAATTCCAAATGCCGAAATCCCAAAGGATGATTTCCCAAAAGGCCGAAATCCGAAAGGTCGAAATCCCGAAGGTCTAAATCCCAAGGGCCTAAATCCCAAACGCCGAAATCAGAAAGGCCGAAATCCCAAAGGCCGAAATCCCAAAGGCCGAAATCTCAAAGGCCGAAATCCCAAAGGCCGATATCCCAAGGGCGGAAAATCCAAAAGCCGAAATCCCAAAGGGCGAAATTCCAAAGGCCGAAACCCCAAAGGTCGAAATCCCAAAGGCCGATATCTCAAAGGCGGAAATTCCAAAGGCCGAAATCCCAAAGGCCGAAATCCCAAAGGCCGAAATCCCAAAGGCCGAAATACCAAAGGTCGAAATCCCAAAGGCCGATATCCCAAAGGCGGAAATTCCAAAAGCCGAAATCCAAGAGGGCGAAATCCCAAAGGCCGAAATCCCAAAGGCCGAAATCTCAAAGGCCGAAATCCCAAAGGCAGAAATCACAATGGCCGAAATACCAAAGGTCGAAATCCCAAAGGCCGAAATTCCAAAAGCCGAAGACCCAATGGGCGAAATCCCAAAGGCCGAAATCCCAAAGGCCGAAATCCCAAAGGCCGAAGTCCGAAAGGTCGAAATCCCAAAGGCCGAAATCCCGAACGCCGAAATGTCAAAGGCCGAAACCCCAAAAGTCGAAATCCCAAATGTCGAAATCCCAAAGAATGAGTTCCCAAAAGGCTGAAATCCCAAGGGCCGAAATCCCAATCGCCCAAATCCCAATGACCGAAATCCCAAAGGCGAAAATCCCAAAGGCCTAAATCCAAAAGGCCGAAATCCCAAAGGCCGAAATCCCAAAGGCCTAAATCCAAAAGGTCGAAATCCCAAAGGCCGAAATCCCAAAGGCCGAAATCCCAAAGGCCGAAATCCCAAAGGCCGATATCCCAAAGGCGAAAATTCCAAACGCCGAAATCCCAAAGGCCGAAATCCCAAAGGCTGAAATCCCGAACGCCGCACAGTGGCGAAAAACGGCGAAAACGTGGACAAAAGTCAAAAAATGAAAATCGCAATTCTTGAAATCAGTTTAATGGAATTAGTTTATAAGGAATCTGTGCATACTGTTTTCACAGTTTTAATGATTTTATTACTACCATTTCGAAGATATGAGCCTCCAAAGTTGAACATTTTTTAAAGTCAATTTTTCCGGGTAAAGTTTAACATAATTCTGTTCATTATTTTTTAAATATTATGTTCATCCATTATTATGGGCTGTTTATATGATACTTTAACATTATAATTATGTAGGTTGCACAACAAAATGTTTATTATTAACACTGATATGGAAAAACATATAAACCATAGTCATATTTAATGTTTGTGTAAGGTAAAAGTTGTGATCTTCACCTCGGTTCACCTACCAAATAGGCTTAAATGAAAGCTGGAAGCTTCCCGAACAAGAATCTATAACAATATCTTGCGGTAATTTGCGGTCTTATGAGTTATTCCCATTTTTGTCCATATGCGCACCCTATTAACGCGCGCGACAACAGCAGTCCCGGACGTTTCACAGTTAACAAAGTTTAACATAATACTACTTAATTATTATTTAATTATTATATTCATCCAGTTTTATTGGCATTTTTTATGGTACTTTAGTATAATAATTTTGTAGGTTGCATATCAAAAGGTTTATCTTTAACACTGATACAAACTGAAAAAGGAGATATAAACCATAAACGTACTTAATGTTTATGTAAGGGAAAAGTTGTGAATTCCACCTCGGTTCACCTACCAAATAGGCTTAAATGAAAGCTGGAAACTTCCGGAACAAGAATCTGTAAAGATATCTTGCGGTAATTTGCGGTTTTCTGAGTTATTCACATTTATGTTCACGCGCGCGCCCTATTATTATCATATGTGACAACAGCGGTTTCGAACGTTTTTCAAATATGTCGTCACTGACCGTTGCAAAAAGTCTTGTTTTGTAGGTGAGATTTCAATATCCACACCCATATATATATATATTACATATTAGATATTTAAACATTACTATATAATTTAAAAAATAAAAATTTATTTGCAATTTCTGATAATAAAAAATGAATTTGCTAATGAAAAAAATATTATTATGATAGTTCAAACATTCAAGTTTAAAATGCAAAAAGATTTAATTAATTTCGATAAATAGTTTACGAGATAAAAATTCATACGTACTAGTTAACTAACCGTATTAGTTAACTAACAAATCAAAATTCGATTTTTAACACAAAAAACTAATTTGTAACACTAATGTAATAATTTTATCGAAAAACATTTAAATAATTTATCTCAGAATCGAAGATATTAGTTTTGTCCACGTTTTCGCCGTTTTTCGCCACTGTGCGCCGTAATCTCAAAGGCCGAAATCCCAAAGGCCGATATCCCAAGGGCGGAAAATCCAAAAGCCGAAATCCCAAAGGTCGAAATTCCAAAGGCCGAAATCCCAAAGGCCGAAATCACAAAGGCCGATATCCTAAAGGCGGAAATTCCAAACGCCGAAATCCCAAAGGCCGAAATCCCAAAGGCCGATATCCTAAAGGCGGAAATTCCAAACGCCGAAATCCCAAAGGCCGAAATCCCTAAGGCCGAAATCCCAAAGGCCGAAATCCCAAAGGCCGAAATCCCAAAGGCTGAAGTTCCAAAGGAAGAAATCCCAAACGTCGAAATCCCAAGGCCGAAATCCCAAAGGTCAAAATCCCAAAGGCCGAAATCCCAAACGCCGAAATCCGAAAGGCCTAAATCCCAAAGGCCGAAATCCCAAAGGCCGAAATCCGAAAGGCCGAAATCCCAAAGGCCGAAATCCCAACGGCCGAAATCCCAAATGTCGAAATCCCAAGGCCGAAATACCAATTGATGATTTCACAAAAGGCCGAAATCCCAAAGGACGAAATCCCAAAGGCCGAAATCCCAAAGGACGAAATCCCAAATGCCGAAATCCCAAAGGCCGAAATCCCAAAGGCCGAAGTCCCAAAGGACGAAGTCCCAAAGGCCGAAGTCCCAAAGGCCGAAATCCCAAAGGATTAATTCCGAAAAGGCCGAAATCCCAAAGGCCGAAATCCCGAAGGCCGAAATCCCAAGTGCCGAAATCCCAAAGGCTGAAATTCCAACGACCGACATCCCGAAGACCGTTATCCCACAGGCCGAAATCCCAAAGGCCGAAATCCCAAAGGCCGAAATCCGAAAGGCCGGAATTACAAAGGCTGAAATCCCAAAGGCCGATATCCCAAAAGGCCGAAATCCCAAAGGACGAAATCCCAAAGGCCGAAATCCCAAAGGACGAAATCCCAAATGCCGAAATCCCAAAGGCCGAAATCCCAAAGGCCGAAATCCCAAGGGCGGAAAATCCAAAAGCCGAAATCCCAAAGGTCGAAATTCCAAAGGCCGAAATCCCAAAGGCCGAAATCACAAAGGCCGATATCCTAAAGGCGGAAATTCCAAACGCCGAAATCCCAAAGGCCGAAATCCCAAAGGCCGATATCCCAAAGGCGGAAATTCCAAATGCCGAAATCCCAAAGGATGATTTCCCAAAAGGCCGATATCCGAAAGGTCGAAATCCCGAAGGTCTAAGTCCCAAGGGCCTAAATCCCAAACGCCGAAATCAGAAAGGCCGAAATCCCAAAGGCCGAAATCTCAAAGGCCGAAATCCCTAAGGCCGAAATCCCAAAGGCCGAAATCCCAAAGGCCGAAATCCCAAAGGCTGAAGTTCCAAAGGAAGAAATCCCAAACGTCGAAATCCCAAGGCCGAAATCCCAAAGGTCAAAATCCCAAAGGCCGAAATCCCAAACGCCGAAATCCGAAAGGCCTAAATCCCAAAGGCCGAAATCCCAAAGGCCGAAATCCGAAAGGCCGAAATCCCAAAGGCCGAAATCCCAACGGCCGAAATCCCAAATGTCGAAATCCCAAGGCCGAAATACCAATTGATGAATTCACAAAAGGCCGAAATCCCAAAGCACGAAATACCAAAGGCCGATATCCCAAAGGCGGAAATTCCAAAGGCCAAAATCCCAAATGTCGAAATCCCAAGGCCGAAATCCCAAAGGCTGAAATTCCAAAGGAAGAAATCCCAAACGACGAAATCCCAAGGCCGTAATCCCAAAGACCGGAATCCCAAAGGTCGAAATACCAAAGGGCGAAATTCCAAAAGCCGAAGTCCCAATGGGCGAAATCCCAAAGGCCGAAATCCCAAAGGCCGAAATCCCAAATGTCGAAATCCCAAATGTCGAAATTCCAAAGGCCGAAATCCCAAAGGCCGAAGTCCCAAAGGACGAAGTCCCAAAACCCGAAATCCCAAAGGCAGATGTCCCAAAGGCTGAAATTCCAAAGACCGACATCCCAAACCCCGTAATCCCAAGGGCCGAAATCCCAAAGGCCGAAATCCGAAAGGCCGGAATTACAAAGGCCGAAATCCCAAAGGCCGATATCCCAAAAGGCCGAAATCCCAAAGGACGAAATCCCAAAGGCCGAAATCCCAAAGGACGAAATCCCAAATGCCGAAATCCCAAAGGCCGAAATCCCAAAGGCCGAAGTCCCAAAGGACGAAGTCCCAAAGGCCGAAGTCCCAAAGGCCGAAATCCCAAAGGATTAATTCCGAAAAGGCCGAAATCCCAAAGGCCGAAATCCCGAAGGCCGAAATCCCAAGTGCCGAAATCCCAAAGGCTGAAATTCCAACGACCGACATCCCGAAGACCGTTATCCCACAGGCCGAAATCCCAAAGGCCGAAATCCCAAAGGCCGAAATCCGAAAGGCCGGAATTACAAAGGCTGAAATCCCAAAGGCCGATATCCCAAAAGGCCGAAATCCCAAAGGACGAAATCCCAAAGGCCGAAATCCCAAAGGACGAAATCCCAAATGCCGAAATCCCAAAGGCCGAAATCCCAAAGGCCGAAATCCCAAAGGCCGAAATCCCAAATGTCGAAATCCCAAATGTCGAAATCCCAAAGGCCGAAATCCCAGAGACCGAAATCCCAAGGGCCGTAATCCCAAAGGCGGGAATCCCAAAGGTCCGAATCCCAAAGGTCGGAATCCCAAAGGCCGAAATCCCAAAGGCCGATATCCCAAAGTCGGAAATTCCAAAGGCCGAAATCCCAAACGCCTAAATCCCAAAGGCCGATATCCTAAAGGCGGAAACTCCAAATGCCGAAATCCCAAAGGCCGAAATCCCAAAGGCCGATATCCCAAAGGCCGAAATCCCAAGGGCCGTAATCCCAAAGGCCGGAATCCCAAAGGTCCGAATCCCAAACGTCGAAATCCCAAAAAGCCGAAATCCCAAAGGACGAAACCCCAAAGGCCGAAGTCCCAAAGGTCGAAATCCTAAAGGCCGAAATCCCAAAGACCGAAATCCCAAAGGGCGAAATCCCAAAGCCCGAAATCCCAAAGGCCGATGTCCCAAAGTCTGAAATTCCAAAGACCGACATCCCAAAGGCCGTAATCCCAAAGGCCGAAATCCCAAAGGCCGTAATCCGAAAGGCCGGAAATACAAAGGTCGAAATCCCAAAGGCCGATGTCCCAAAAGGCCGAAATCCCAAAGGACGAAATCCCAAAGGCCGAAATCCCAAAGGCCGAAATCCCAAAGGCCGATATCCCAAAGGCGGAAATTCCAAAGGCCGAAATCCCAAATGTCGAAATCCCAAAGGCCGAAATCCCAAGGGCCGATAACCTAAAGGGGGAAATTCCAAAGGCCGAAATCCTAAAGGCCGAAATCCCAAAGACTGAAATTCCAAAGGACGAAATCCCAAAGGATGAATACTCAAAAGGCTGAAATCCCAAAGGTCAAAATCCCAAAGGCCGACATCCCAAAGGCCGTAATCCCAAAGCCCGAAATCCCAAAGGCCGTAATGCCAAAGGCCGAAATCCCTAAGGCCGAAATCCTAAAGGCCGAAATCCCAAAGACTTAAATTCCAAAGGACGAAATCCCAAATGTCGAAATCCCAAATGTCGAAATCCCAAGGCCGAAATCCCAAAGGATGAATTCCCAAAAGGCTGAAATCCCAAATGTCGAAATCCCAAGGCCGAAATCCCAAATGTCGAAATCCCAAGGCCGAAATCCCAAAGGAAGAATTCCCAACAGGCTGAAATCCCAAAGGTCCGAATCCCAAAGGTCGAAATCCAAATGTCGGAATCCCAAAGGCCGAAATTCCAAAGACCGACATCCCAAAGGCCGTAATCCCAAAGCCCGAAATCCCAAAGGCCGATGTCCCAAAGTCTGAAATTCCAAAGACCGACATCCCAAAGGCCGTAATCCCAAAGGCCGAAATCCCAAAGGCCGTAATCCGAAAGGCCGGAAATACAAAGGTCGAAATCCCAAAGGCCGATGTCCCAAAAGGCCGAAATCCCAAAGGACGAAATCCCAAAGGCCGAAATCCCAAAGGCCGAAATCCCAAAGGCCGATATCCCAAAGGCGGAAATTCCAAAGGCCGAAATCCCAAATGTCGAAATCCCAAAGGCCGAAATCCCAAGGGCCGATAACCTAAAGGGGGAAATTCCAAAGGCCGAAATCCTAAAGGCCGAAATCCCAAAGACTGAAATTCCAAAGGACGAAATCCCAAATGTCGAAATCTCAAGGCCGAAATCCCAAAGGATGAATACCCAAAAGGCTGAAATCCCAAAGGTCAAAATCCCAAAGGCCGACATCCCAAAGGCCGTAATCCCAAAGCCCGAAATCCCAAAGGCCGATGTCCCAAAGTCTGAAATTCCAAAGACCGACATCCCAAAGGCCGTAATCCCAAAGGCCGAAATCCCAAAGGCCGTAATCCGAAAGGCCGGAATTACAAAGGCCGAAATCCCAAAGGCCGATGTCCCAAAAGGCCGAAATCCCAAGGGCCGTAATCCCAAAGGCCGGAATCCCAGAGGTCCGAATCCCAAAGGTCGAAATCCCAAAAAGCCGAAATCCCAAAGGACGAAACCCCAAAGGCCGAAGTCCCAAAGGTCGAAATCCCAAAGGCCGAAATCCCAAAGACCGAAATCCCAAGGCCGTAATACCAATTGATGAATTCCCGAAGGGCCGAAAACGCAAAGGCCGAAATCCCAAAGGCCGATATCCTAAAGGCGGAAGTTCAAAAGGCCGAAATCCCGAACGGCGAAATCCCAAATGTCGGAATCCCAAATGTCGAAATCCCAAAGGCCGAAATCCCAAAGGCCGACATCGCACAGGCGGATACTCCAAAGGCCGACATCCCAAAGGCCGAAATCACAAAGGTCGAAATCCCAAATTCCGATATCCTAAAGGCGGAAATCCCAAAGTCCCAAATCCCAAAGGCCGAGATCCGAAAGGCCGAAATCCCAAATGTCGAAATCCCAAGGCCGAAATCCCAAAGGATGAATTCCGAAAAGGCCGAGATCCCAAAGGCCGAAATCCCGAAGGCCGAAATCCCAAATGTCGAAATTCCAAGGCCGAAATCCCAAAGGCCGAAATCCCGAAGACCGAATTCCCAAATGCCGGAATCTCAAAAGGTCGAAATCCCAAAAGCCGATATCGCAAAGGCGGCAATTCCAAAGGCCGAAATTCCAAATGTTGAAATCCCAAGGCCGAAATCCCAAGGGATTTATTCCCAAAAGGCCGTAATCCCGAAGGTCGAAATCCCAAAGGCCCAAATCCCAAGGGTCTATATCCCAATGCCGAAATTCCAAGGCCGAAATCCCAAAGGCCGAAATCCCAAAGGCCGAAATCTCAAAGGCCGAAATCCCAAATGCCGATATCCCAAGGGCGGAAAATCCAAAAGCCGAAATCCCAAAGGGCGAAATTCCAAAGGCCGAAACCCCAAAGGTCGAAATTCCAAAGGCCGATATCTCAAAGGCCGAAATCCCAAAGGCCGAAATCCCAAAGGCCGAAATCCCAAAGGCCTAAATCCAAAAGGTCGAAATGCCAAAGGCCGAAATCCCAAAGGCCGAAATCCCAAAGGCCGAAATCCCAAAGGCCAAAATCCCAAAGGCCGATATCCCAAAGGCGAAAATTCCAAACGCCGAAATCCCAAAGGCCGAAATCCCAAAGGCTGAAATCCCGAACGCCGTAATCTCAAAGGCCGAAATCCCAAAGGCCGATATCCCAAGGGCGGAAAATCCAAAAGCCGAAATCCCAAAGGTCGAAATTCCAAAGGCCGAAATCCCAAAGGCCGAAATCACAAAGGCCGATATCCTAAAGGCGGAAATTCCAAACGCCGAAATCCCAAAGGCCGAAATCCCAAAGGCCGAAATCCCAAAGGCCTAAATACAAAAGGTCGAAATCCCAAAGGCCAAAATCCCAAAGGCCGACATCCCAAAGGCCGATATCCCAAAGGCGGAAATTCCAAATGCCGAAATCCCAAAGGATGATTTCCCAAAAGGCCGATATCCGAAAGGTCGAAATCCCGAAGGTCTAAGTCCCAAAGGCCTAAATCCCAAACGCCGAAATCAGAAAGGCCGAAATCCCAAAGGCCGAAATCTCAAAGGCCGAAATCCCAAAGGCCGAAATCACAAAGGCCGAAATCCCAAAGGCTGAAATTCCAAAGGAAGAAATCCCAAACGTCGAAATCCCAAGGCCGAAATCCCAAAGGTCAAAATCCCAAAGGCCGAAATCCCAAACGCCGAAATCCGAAAGGCCTAAATCCCAAAGGCCGAAATCCCAAAGGCCGAAATCCGAAAGGCCGAAATCCCAAAGGCCGAAATCCCAACGACCGAAATCCCAAATGTCGAAATCCCAAGGCCGAAATACCAATTGATGAATTCACAAAAGGCCGAAATCCCAAAGCATGAAATCCCAAAGGCCGATATCCCAAAGGCGGAAATTCCAAAGGCCAAAATCCCAAATGTCGAAATCCCAAGGCCGAAATCCCAAAGGCTGAAATCCCAAGGCCGAAATCCCAAAGGCTGAAATTCCAAAGGAAGAAATCCCAAACGTCGAAATCCCAAGGCCGTAATCCCAAAGACCGGAATCCCAAAGGTCCAAATCCCAAAGGTCGAAATACCAAAGGCCGAAATTCCAAAAGCCGAAGTCCCAATGGGCGAAATCCCAAAGGCCGAAATCCCAAAGGCCGAAATCCCAAATGTCGAAATCCCAAATGTCGAAATCCCAAAGGCCGAAATCCCAAAGGCCGAAGTCCCAAAGGACGAAGTCCCAAAACCCGAAATCCCAAAGGCAGATGTCCCAAAGGCTGAAATTCCAAAGACCGACATCCCAAACCCCGTAATCCCAAGGGCCGAAATCCCAAAGGCCGAAATCCGAAAGGCCGGAATTACAAAGGCCGAAATCCCAAAGGCCGATATCCCAAAAGGCCGAAATCCCAAAGGCCGAAATCCCAAACGCCGAAATCCGAAAGGCCTAAATCCCAAAGGCCGAAATCCCAAAGGCCGAAATCCGAAAGGCCGAAATCCCAAAGGCCGAAATCCCAACGACCGAAATCCCAAATGTCGAAATCCCAAGGCCGAAATACCAATTGATGAATTCACAAAAGGCCGAAATCCCAAAGCATGAAATCCCAAAGGCCGATATCCCAAAGGCGGAAATTCCAAAGGCCAAAATCCCAAATGTCGAAATCCCAAGGCCGAAATCCCAAAGGCTGAAATTCCAAAGGAAGAAATCCGAAACGTCGAAATCCCAAGGCCGTAATCCCAAAGACCGGAATCCCAAAGGTCCAAATCCCAAAGGTCGAAATACCAAAGGCCGAAATTCCAAAAGCCGAAGTCCCAATGGGCGAAATCCCAAAGGCCGAAATCCCAAAGGCCGAAATCCCAAATGTCGAAATCCCAAATGTCGAAATCCCAAAGGCCGAAATCCCAAAGGCCGAAGTCCCAAAGGACGAAGTCCCAAAACCCGAAATCCCAAAGGCAGATGTCCCAAAGGCTGAAATTCCAAAGACCGTCATCCCAAACCCCGTAATCCCAAGGGCCGAAATCCCGAAGGCTGAAATACGAAAGGCCGGAATTACAAAGGCCGAAATCCCAAAGGCCGATATCCCAAAAGGCCGAAATCCCAAAGGACGAAATCCCAAAGGCCGAAATCCCAAAGGACGAAATCCCAAATGCCGAAATCCCAAAGGCCGAAATCCCAAAGGCCGAAGTCCCAAAGGACGAAGTCCCAAAGGCCGAAGTCCCAAAGGCCGAAATCCCAAAGGATTAATTCCGAAAAGGCCGAAATCCCAAAGGCCGAAATCCCGAAGGCCGAAATCCCAAGTGCCGAAATCCCAAAGGCTGAAATTCCAACGACCGACATCCCGAAGACCGTTATCCCACAGGCCGAAATCCCAAAGGCCGAAATCCGAAAGGCCGGAATTACAAAGGCTGAAATCCCAAAGGCCGATATCCTAAAAGGCCGAAATCCCAAAGGACGAAATCCCAAAGGCCGAAATCCCAAAGGACGAAATCCCAAATGCCGAAATCCCAAAGGCCGAAATCCCAAAGGCCGAAATCCCAAATGTCGAAATCCCAAATGTCGAAATCCCAAAGGCCGAAATCCCAGAGACCGAAATCCCAAGGGCCGTAATCCCAAAGGCCGGAATCCCAAAGGTCCGAATCCCAAAGGTCGGAATCCCAAAAAGCCGAAATCCGAAAGGACGAAACCCCAAAGGCCGAAATCCCAAAGGCCGAAATCCCAAAGGCCGAAATCCCAAAGGCCGAAACCCAAGGCCGAAATCCCAAGGGATTTATTCCCAAAAGGCCGTAATCCCGAAGGTCGAAATCCCAATGGCCCAAATCCCAAGGGTCGATATCCTAAAGGCGGAAATTCAAAAGGCCGAAATCCGGAACGCCGAAATCCCAAAGGCCGAAATCCCAAAGGCCGATATCCCAAATGTCGAAATCCCAAGGTCGAAATCCCAAAGAATGAATTCCCAAAAGGCTGAAATCCGAAAGGTAAAAATCCCAAAGACCGAAATCCCAAATGTCGAAATCCCAAGACCGAAATCCCAAAGGATGAATTCCCAGAAGGCCGAAATCCCAAGCGCCGAAATCCCCAGGGCCGAAATCCCAAATGTCGAAATCTCAAGGCCGAAATCCCAAAGGATGAATTCTCAAAAGGCCGAAATCCCAAAGGACGAAATCCCAATTGGCCGAAATCCCAAGGGCCGAAATCCCAAATGTCGAAATCCCAATGCCGAAATCCCAATGCCGAAATCCCAAAGGACGAAATCCCAAATGCCGAAATCCCAAAGGCCGAAATCCCAAAGGCCGAAGTCCCAAAGGACGAAGTCCCAAAGCCCGAAATCCCAAAGGCAGATGTCCCAAAGGCTGAAATTCCAAAGACCGACATCCCAAACCCCGTAATCCCAAGGGCCGAAATCCCAAAGGCCGAAATCCGAAAGGCCGGAATTACAAAGGCCGAAATCCCAAAGGCCGATATCCCAAAAGGCCGAAATCCCAAAGGACGAAATCCCAAAGGCCGAAATCCCAAAGGACGAAATCCCAAAGGCCGAAATCCCAAGGGCCGATAACCTAAAGGGGGAAATTCCAAAGGCCGAAATCCTAAAGGCCGAAATCCCAAAGACTGAAATACCAAAGGACGAAATCCCAAATGTCGAAAACCCAAGGCCGAAATCCCAAAGGATGAATTCCCAAAAGGCTGAAATCCCAAAGGTCAAAATCCCAAAGGCCGACATCCCAAAGGCCGTAATCCCAAAGCCCGAAATCCCAAAGGCCGATGTCCCAAAGTCTGAAATTCCAAAGACCGACATCCCAAAGGCCGTAATCCCAAAGGCCGAAGTCCCAAAGGCCGTAATCCGAAAGGCCGGAGTTACAAAGGCCGAAATCCCAAAGGTCGAAATCCCAAAGGCCGATATCCCTAAGACGGAAATTCCAAAGGCCGAAATCCCAAATGTCGAAATCCCAAAGGCCGAAATCCCAAAAGACGAAATCCCAAATGCCGAAATCCCAAAGGCAGATATCCGAAAGACGGAAATTCCAAAAGCCGAAATCCCAAAGGCCGAAATCCGAAAGACCGAAATCCCAAAGGCCGAAGTCCCAAAGGCCGTAATCCCAAACGGCGAAGTCCCAAACGCCTAAATCCCAAAGGCCGATATCCTAAAGGCGGAAACTCCAAATGCCGAAATCCCAAAGGCCGATATCCCAAAGGCCGAAATCCCAAGGGCCGTAATCCCAAAGGCCGGAATCCCAAAGGTCCGAATCCCAAAGGTCGAAATCCCAAAAAGCCGAAATCCCAAAGGACGAAACCCCAAAGGCCGAAGTCCCAAAGGTCGAAATCCCAAAGGCCGAAATCCCAAAGACCGAAATCCCAAAGGCCGATATCCTAAAGGCGGAAATTCAAAAGACCGACATCCCGAAGGCCGTTATCCTACAGGCCGAAATCTCAAAGGCCGAAATCCCAAAGGCCGAAATCCCAAAGGCCGAAATCCGAAAGGCCGAAATCCGAAATTTCGAAATTCCAAGGCCGAAATCCCAAAGGATGAATTGCCAAAAGGCCGAAATCCCAAAGGCCGAAATCCCAAAGGCCGAAATACCAAAGGCCGAAACCCGAAAGGCCGAAATCCCAAACGACGCAATCCCAAAGACCGAAACCCCAAAGGCCGAAATCCGAAAGGCCGAAATCCCAAAGGCCGAAATCCCAAATGTCGAAATCCCAAGGCCGAAATACCAATTGATGAATTCCCAAAAAGCCCAAATCCCAAAGGACGAAATCCCAAAGCCCGAAATCCCAAAGGCCGATATCCCAAAGGCGGAAGTTCCAAAGGCCGAAATCCCAAATGTCGAAATCCCAAGTCCGAAATCCCAAATGAAGAATTCCCAAAAGGCTGAAATCCCAAAGGTCAAAATCCCCAAGGCCGAAATACCAAGGGCCGTAATCCCAAAAGCCGGAATCCCAAAGGTCCGAAGTCCCAAAGGTCGAAATCCCAAAGGCCGAAATCCCAAAGGCCGAAATCCCAAAGGCCGAAATCCCAAAGGCCGAAATCCCAAAGGCCGAAATCCCAAAGGCCGAAATCCCAAAGGCCGAAATCCCAAAGGCCGAAGTACCAAAGTCCGAAATCCCAAGGGCCGATATCCTAAAGGCAAAAATTCTAATGCCGAAATCCCAAACGCCGAAATCCCAAAGGCCGAAATCCCAAATGTCGAAATCCCAAATGTTGAAATCCCAAGGCCGAAATACCAATTGATGATTTGCCAAATGGCCGAAATCCCAAATGTCGAAATCCCAAGGCCGAAATACCAATTGATGAATTCCCAAAAACCGAAATCACAAAGGACGAAATCCCGAAGGTCGAAATTCCAAGGGCCGAAATCCCAAACGGCCAAATCCCAAAGGCCGAAATCCCAAAGGCCGAAATCTCAAAGGCCGAAATCCCAAAGGCCGTAATGCCAAAGGCCGAAATCCCTAAGGCCGAAATCCTAAAGGCCGAAATCCCAAAGACTGAAATTCCAAAGGACGGAATCCCAAATGTCGAAATCCCAAGGCCGAAATCCCAAAGGATGAATTCCCAAAAGGCTGAAATCATAAATGTCGAAATCCCAAAGGCCGAAATACCGTAGGCCGAAATCCCAAAGGCCGAAAACCCAAAGGCCGATATCGCAAAGGCCGAAATCCCGAAGGCCGAAATCCCCAATGTCGAAATTCCAAGGCCGAAATACCAAAGGATGAATTCCCAAAAGGCCGGAATCCCAAAGGCCGAAATCCCAAACGCCGACATCCCAAAGACCGATATCCTAAAGTCGGAAACTCCAAATGCCGAAATGCCAAAGCCCGAAATCTGGAACGCCGAATTCCCAAATGCCGGAATCTCAAAAGGTCGAAATCCCAAAAGCCGATATCCCAAAGGCGGAAATTCCAAAGGCCGAAATCCCAAAGGCCGAAATCCCAAAGGATTAATTCCCAAAAGGCCGAAATCCCAAAGGCTGAAATTCCAAAGACCGCCATCCCAAATGCCATAATGCCACAGGCCGAAATCCCAAAGGCCGAAATCCCAAAGGCCGAAATCCCAAAGGCTAATATCCTAAAGGCGGAAATTCAAAAGGCCGAAATCCCGAACGGCGAAATCCCAAAGACCGACATCCCGAAGGCCGTTATCCCACAGGCCGAAATCTCAAAGGCTGAAATCCTAAAGGCCGAAATCCCAAAGGCCGAAATCCCAAAGGCCGAAATCCCAAAGGCCGAAATACCAAAGGCCGAAATCCCAAAGGCCGAAATCTCAAACGACACAATCCCAAAGGCCGAAATCCCAAAGGCCGAAATCCCGAAAGCCGAAATCCCAAAGGCCTAATTCCCAAATGTCGAAATCCCAAGGCCGTAATACCAATTGATGAATTCCCAAAAGGCCGTAATCCCACAGGCCGAAATCCCAAAGGCCGAAATCCCAAAGGCCGAAATCCCAAAGGACGAAATCCCAAAGGCCGAAATCCCAAAGGCCGAAATCCCAAAGGCCGAAGTCCCAAAGGACGAAATCCCAAAGGCCTAAGTCCCAAAGGCCGAAATACCAAAGGCCGAAATCCAAAAGGCCGAAATCCCAAAGGCCGAAATCCCAAAGGCCGAAATCCCAAAGGACGAAATCCGAAATGCCGAAATCCCAAAGGCCGGAATCCCAAAGGCCGAAGTCCCAAAGGACGAAATCCCAAAGGCCTAAGTCCCAAAGGCCGAAATACCAAAGGCCGAAATCCAAAAGGCCGAAATCCCAAAGGCCGAAGTCCCAAAGGCCGAAATCCCAAAGGCTGAAATCCCAAAGGCTAATATCCTAAAGGCGGATATTCAAAAGGCCGAAATCCCGAACGGCGAAATCCCAAAGGCCGAAATCCCAAATGTCGAAATCCCAAATGCCGATATCCCAAAGGCCGAAATCCCAAAGGCCGAAATCCCAGAGGCCAAAATCCCAAGGGCCGTAATCCCAAAGGCCGGAATCCCAAAGGTCCGAATCCCAAAGGACGAAACCCCAAAGGCCGAAATCCCAAAGGCCGATGTCCCAAAGGTCGAAATCCCAAAGGCCGAAATCCCAAAGACCGAAATCCCAAAGGACGAAATCCCAAAGGCCGAAATCCCAAAGGCCGAAATCCCAAATGCCGAAATCCCAAATGCCGAAATCCCAAATGCCGAAATCCCAAATGTCGAAATTCCAAGGCCGAAATCCCGAAAGATGAATTCCCAAAAGGCCGAAATCCCAAAGGCCGAAATCCCAAAGGCCGAGATCCCAAAGGCCGAAACCCAAGGCCGAAATCCCAAGGGATTTATTCCCAAAAGGCCGTAATCCCGAAGGTCGAAATCCCAATGGCCCAAATCCCAAGGGTCGACATCCTAAAGGCGTAAATTCAAAAGGCCGAAATCCGGAACGCCGAAATCCCAAAGGGCGGAATCCCAAAGGCCGAAATCCCAAAGGCCGAAATCCCAAAGGCCGATATCCCAAAGGCCGAAATCCCAAAGGACGAAATCCCAAAGGCCGTAATGCCAAAGGCCGAAATCCCTAAGGCCGAAATCCTAAAGGCCGAAATCCCAAAGACTTAAATTCCAAAGGACGAAATCCCAAATGTCGAAATACCAAGGCCGAAATCCCAAAGGATGAATTCCCAAAAGGCAGAAATCCCAAAGGTCGAAATCCCAAAGGACGAAACCCCAAAGGCCGAAATCCCAAAGGCCGAAGTCCCAAAGGTCGAAATCCCAAAGGCCGAAATCCCAAAGGCTAATATCCTAAAGGCGGAAATTCAAAAGGCCGAAATCCCGAACGGCGAAATCCCAAAGACCGACATCCCGAAGGCCGTTATCCCACAGGCCGAAATCTCAAAGGCTGAAATCCCAAAGGCCGAAATCCCAAAGGCCGAAATCCCAAATGTCGAAATTCCAAGGCCGAAATCCCAAAGGATGAATTCCCAAAAGGCCGAAATCCCAAAGGCCGAAATCCCAAAGGCCGAAATCCCAAAGGCCGAAATACCAAAGGCCGAAATCCCAAAGGCCGAAATCTCAAACGACACAATCCCAAAGGCCGAAATCCCAAAGGCCGAAATCCCGAAAGCCGAAATCCCAAAGGCCTAATTCCCAAATGTCGAAATCCCAAGGCCGTAATACCAATTGATGAATTCCCAAAAGGCCGTAATCCCACAGGCCGAAATCCCAAAGGCCGAAATCCCAAAGGACGAAATCCCAAATGCCGAAATCCCAAAGGCCGAAATCCCAAAGGCCGAAGTCCCAAAGGACGAAATCCCAAAGGCCTAAGTCCCAAAGGCCGAAATACCAAAGGCCGAAATCCAAAAGGCCGAAATCCCAAAGGCCGAAGTCCCAAAGCCCGAAATCCCAAAGGCCGAAATCCCAGAGGCTAATATCCTAAAGGCGGAAATTCAAAAGGCCGAAATCCCGAACGGCGATATCCCAAAGGCCGAAATCCCAAATGTCGAAATCCCAAATGTCGAAATCCCAAAGGCCGAAATCCCAAAGGCCGAAATCCCAAAGGCCGAAATCCCAAAGGCCGAAATCCCAAAGGCCGAAGTCCCAGGGGCCGATATCCCAAGGGCCGTAATCCCAAAGGCCGGAATCTCAAAGGTCGGAATCCCAAAGGTCGAAATCCCAAAAAGCCGAAATCCCAAAGGACGAAACCCCAAAGGCCGAAATCCCAAAGGCCGATGTCCCAAAGGTCGAAATCCCAAAGGCCGAAATCCCAAAGGCCGAAATCCCGAAAGATGAATTCCCAAAAGGCCGAAATCCCAAAGGCCGAAATCCCAAAGGCCGAAATCCCAAAGGCCGAAATCCCAAATGCCGATATCCCAAATGTCGAAATCCCAAGGTCGAAATCCCAAAGGATGAATTCCCAAAAGGCTGAAATCCGAAAGGTAAAAATCCCAAAGACCGAAATCCCAAATGTCGGAATCCCAAGACCGAAATCCCAAAGGATGAATTCCCAAAAGGCCGAAATCCCAAGGGCCGAAATCCCCAGGGCCTAAATCCCAAATGTCGAAATCCCAATGCCGAAATCCCAATGCCGAAATCCCAAAGGATGACTTCCCAAAAGGCCGAAATCCCAAAGGCTGAAATCTCCAATGTCGATATCCCAAGGCCGAAATACCAATTGATGAATTCCCAAAAGGCCGAAACCCCAAAGGCCGTAATCCCAATGGCCGAAATCCCAAAGGCCGAAATCCGGAATGCCGAAATCCCAAATGTCGAAATCGCAAGGCCGAAATACCAATTGATGAATTCCCAAAAGGCCGAAATCCCAAAGGACGAAATCCCAAAGCCCGAAATCCCAAAGGCCGATGTCCCAAAGGCTGAAATACCAAAGACCGACATCCCAAACCCCGTAATCCCAAAGGCCGGAATCCCAAAGGCCGAAATCCCAAAGGGCGATATCGCAAATGTCGAAAACCCAAGGCCGAAATCCCAAAGGAAGAATCCCCAAAAGGCTGAAATCCCAAAGGTCAAAATCCCAAAGGCCGAAATCCCAAGGGCCGTAATCCCAAAGGCCGAAATCCCAAAGGTCCGAATCCCAAAGGTCGAAATCCCAAAAAGCCGAAATCCCAAAGGACGAAATCCCAAAGGCCGAAATCCCACAGGCCGATATCCCAAAGGCGGAAATTCCAAAAGCCGAAATCCCAAAATGGCGAAATTCCAAAGGCCGAAATCCTAAAGTCCGATGTCCCAAAGGACGAAATCCCAAAAGCCGAAATCCCAAAGGCCGATATCCTAAAGGCGGAAATTCAAACGGCCGAAATCCCGAATGTCGAAATCCCAAAGGCCGAAATCCCAAAGGACGAAATCCCAAATGCCGAAATCCCAAAGGCAGATATCCCAAAGACGGAAATTCCAAAAGCCGAAATCCCAAAGGCCGAAATCCCAAAGACCGAAATCCCAAAGGCCGAAGTCCCAAAGGCCGTAATCCCAAACGCCGAAGTCCCAAACGCCGAAATCCCAAAGGCCGATATCCTAAAGGCGGAAACTCCAAATGCCGAAATCCCAAAGGCCGAAATCCCAAAGGCCGATATCCCAAAGGCCGAAATCCCAATGGACGATGTCCCAAAGGCTGAAATTCCAAAGACCGACATCCCAAAGGCCGTAATCCCAAAGCCCGAAATCCCAAAGGCTAATATCCTAAAGGCGGAAATTCGAAAGGCCGAAATCCCGAACGGCGAAATCCCAAAGGCCGAAGTCCCAAAGGCCGTAATCCCAAATGCCGAAATCCCAAAGGCCGAAATCCCAAAGGCCGATAACCCAAAGGCCGAAATCCCAAAGGACGAAATCCCAAAGGCCGTAATGCCAAAGGCCGAAATCCCTAAGGCCGAAATCCTAAAGGCCGAAATCCCAAAGACTTAAATTCCAAAGGACGAAATCCCAAATGTCGAAATCCCAAGGCCGAAATCCCAAAGGATGAATTCCCAAAAGGCTGAAATCCCAAATGTCGAAATCCCAAGGCCGAAATCCCAAATGTCGAAATCCCAAGGCCGAAATCCCAAAGGATGAATTCCCAAAAGGCTGAAATCCCAAATGTCGAAATCCCAAGGCCGAAATCCCAAATGTCGAAATCCCAAGGCCGAAATCCCAAAGGAAGAATTCCCAACAGGCTGAAATCCCAAAGGTCAAAATCCCAAAGGTCCGAATCCCAAAGGTCGAAATCCAAATGTCGGAATCCCAAAGGCCGAAATTCCAAAGACCGACATCCCAAAGGCCGTAATCCCAAAGCCCGAAATCCCAAAGGCCGATGTCCCAAAGTCTGAAATTCCAAAGACCGACATCCCAAAGGCCGTAATCCCAAAGGCCGAAATCCCAAAGGCCGTAATCCGAAAGGCCGGAAATACAAAGGTCGAAATCCCAAAGGCCGATGTCCCAAAAGGCCGAAATCCCAAAGGACGAAATCCCAAAGGCCGAAATCCCAAAGGCCGAAATCCCAAAGGCCGATATCCCAAAGGCGGAAATTCCAAAGGCCGAAATCCCAAATGTCGAAATCCCAAAGGCCGAAATCCCAAGGGCCGATAACCTAAAGGGGGAAATTCCAAAGGCCGAAATCCTAAAGGCCGAAATCCCAAAGACTGAAATTCCAAAGGACGAAATCCCAAATGTCGAAATCTCAAGGCCGAAATCCCAAAGGATGAATACCCAAAAGGCTGAAATCCCAAAGGTCAAAATCCCAAAGGCCGACATCCCAAAGGCCGTAATCCCAAAGCCCGAAATCCCAAAGGCCGATGTCCCAAAGTCTGAAATTCCAAAGACCGACATCCCAAAGGCCGTAATCCCAAAGGCCGAAATCCCAAAGGCCGTAATCCGAAAGGCCGGAATTACAAAGGCCGAAATCCCAAAGGCCGATGTCCCAAAAGGCCGAAATCCCAAGGGCCGTAATCCCAAAGGCCGGAATCCCAAAGGTCCGAATCCCAAAGGTCGAAATCCCAAAAAGCCGAAATCCCAAAGGACGAAACCCCAAAGGCCGAAGTCCCAAAGGTCGAAATCCCAAAGGCCGAAATCCCAAAGACCGAAATCCCAAGGCCGTAATACCAATTGATGAATTCCCGAAGGGCCGAAAACGCAAAGGCCGAAATCCCAAAGGCCGATATCCTAAAGGCGGAAGTTCAAAAGGCCGAAATCCCGAACGGCGAAATCCCAAATGTCGGAATCCCAAATGTCGAAATCCCAAAGGCCCAAATCCCAAGGGTGGATATCCCAATGCCGAAATCCCAAGGCCGACACCCCAAAGGCTGAAATTCCAAAGACCGACATCCCAAAGGCCGTAATCCCAATGGCCGAAAACCCAAAGGCCGAAATCCGAATGGCCGAATCCCAAAGGCCGAAATCCCAAATGTCGAAATCCCAAATCTGAAATACCAATTGATGAATTCCCAAAAGGCCGAAATCCCAAAGGACGAAATCCCAAAGCCCGAAATCCCAAAGGCCGATATCCCAAAGGCTGAAATTCCGAAGACCGACATCCCAAAGGTCGAAATCCCAAAGGCCGAAATCCCAAAGGCCGAAATCCCAAAGGCCGAAATCCCAAAGGCCGAAATCCCAAAGGCCGAAGTCCCAAAGGCTGAAATCCCAAAGGCCGATATCCTAAAGGCGGAAATTCAAAAGGCCAAAATCCCGAACGGCGAAATCACAAAGGCCGAAATCCCAAATGTCGAAATCCCAAAGGTCGAAATCCCAATGGCTGAAATTCCAAAGACCGATATCCCAAAGGCCGTAATCCCAAAGGCCGAAATCCCAAAGGCCGAAATCCCAAAGGCCGAAATCCCAAAGGCCGACATCGCACAGGCGGATACTCCAAAGGCCGACATCCCAAAGGCCGAAATCACAAAGGTCGAAATCCCAAATTCCGATATCCTAAAGGCGGAAATCCCAAAGTCCCAAATCCCAGTGGCCGAGATCCGAAAGGCCGAAATCCCAAATGTCGAAATCCCAAGGCCGAAATCCCAAAGGATGAATTCCGAAAAGGCCGAGATCCCAAAGGCCGAAATCCCGAAGGCCGAAATCCCAAATGTCGAAATTCCAAGGCCGAAATCCCAAAGGCCGAAATCCCGAAGACCGAATTCCCAAATGCCGGAATCTCAAAAGGTCGAAATCCCAAAAGCCGATATCGCAAAGGCGGCAATTCCAAAGGCCGAAATTCCAAATGTTGAAATCCCAAGGCCGAAATCCCAAGGGATTTATTCCCAAAAGGCCGTAATCCCGAAGGTCGAAATCCCAAAGGCCCAAATCCCAAGGGTCGATATCCCAATGCCGAAATCCCAAGGCCGAAATCCCAAAGGCCGAAATCCCAAAGGCCGAAATCTCAAAGGCCGAAATCCCAAAGGCCGATATCCCAAGGGCGGAAAATCCAAAAGCCGAAATCCCAAAGGGCGAAATTCCAAAGGCCGAAACCCCAAAGGTCGAAATCCCAAAGGCCGATATCTCAAAGGCGGAAATTCCAAAGACCGACATCCCAAAGGCCGTAATCCCAAAGCCCGAAATCCCAAAGGCTAATATCCTAAAGGCGGAAATTCAAAAGGCCGAAATCCCGAACGGCGAAATCCCAAAGGCCGAAGTCCCAAAGGCCGTAATCCCAAATGCCGAAATCCCAAAGGCCGAAATCCCAAAGGCTGATAACCCAAAGGCCGAAATCCCAAAGGCCGTAATGCCAAAGGCCGAAATCCCTAAGGCCGAAATCCTAAAGGCCGAAATCCCAAAGACTTAAATTCCAAAGGACGAAATCCCAAATGTCGAAATCCCAAGGCCGAAATCCCAAAGGATGAATTCCCAAAAGGCTGAAATCCCAAATGTCGAAATCCCAAGGCCGAAATCCCAAATGTCGAAATCCCAAGGCCGAAATTACAAAGGATGAATTCCCAAAAGGCTGAAATCCCAAATGTCGAAATCCCAAGGCCGAAATCCCAAATGTCGAAATCCCAAGGCCGAAATCCCAAAGGAAGAATTCCCAACAGGCTGAAATCCCAAAGGTCAAAATCCCAAAGGTCCGAATCCCAAAGGTCGAAATCCAAATGTCGGAATCCCAAAGGCCGAAATTCCAAAGACCGACATCCCAAAGGCCGTAATCCCAAAGCCCGAAATCCCAAAGGCCGATGTCCCAAAGTCTGAAATTCCAAAGACCGACATCCCAAAGGCCGTAATCCCAAAGGCCGAAATCCCAAAGGCCGTAATCCGAAAGGCCGGAAATACAAAGGTCGAAATCCCAAAGGCCGATGTCCCTAAAGGCCGAAATCCCAAAGGACGAAATCCCAAAGGCCGAAATCCCAAAGGCCGAAATCCCAAAGGCCGATATCCCAAAGGCGGAAATTCCAAAGGCCGAAATCCCAAATGTCTAAATCCCAAAGGCCGAAATCCCAAGGGCCGATAACCTAAAGGGGGAAATTCCAAAGGCCGAAATCCTAAAGGCCGAAATCCCAAAGACTGAAATTCCAAAGGACGAAATCCCAAATGTCGAAATCTCAAGGCCGAAATCCCAAAGGATGAATACCCAAAAGGCTGAAATCCCAAAGGTCAAAATCCCAAAGGCCGACATCCCAAAGCCCGAAATCCCAAAGGCCGATGTCCCAAAGTCTGAAATTCCAAAGACCGACATCCCAAAGGCCGTAATCCCAAAGGCCGAAATCCCAAAGGCCGTAATCCGAAAGGCCGGAATTACAAAGGCCGAAATCCCAAAGGCCGATGTCCCAAAAGGCCGAAATCCCAAGGGCCGTAATCCCAAAGGCCGGAATCCCAAAGGTCCGAATCACAAAGGTCGAAATCCCAAAAAGCCGAAATCCCAAAGGACGAAACCCCAAAGGCCGAAGTCCCAAAGGTCGAAATCCCAAAGGCCGAAATCCCAAAGACCGAAATCCCAAGGCCGTAATACCAATTGATGAATTCCCGAAGGGCCGAAAACGCAAAGGCCGAAATCCCAAAGGCCGATATCCTAAAGGCGGAAGTTCAAAAGGCCGAAATCCCGAACGGCGAAATCCCAAATGTCGGAATCCCAAATGTCGAAATCCCAAAGGCCCAAATCCCAAGGGTGGATATCCCAATGCCGAAATCCCAAGGCCGACACCCCAAAGGCTGAAATTCCAAAGACCGACAACCCAAAGGCCATAATCCCAATGGCCGAAAACCCAAAGGCCGAAATCCGAATGGCCGAAATCCCAAAGGCCGAAATCCCAAATGTCGAAATCCCAAATCTGAAATACCAATTGATGAATTCCCAAAAGGCCGAAATCCCAAAGGACGAAATCCCAAAGCCCGAAATCCCAAAGGCCGATGTCCCAAAGGCTGAAATTCCAAAGACCGACATCCCAAAGGTCGAAATCCCAAAGGCCGAAATCCCAAAGGCCGAAATCCCAAAGGCCGAAATCCCAAAGGCCGAAATCCCAAAGGCCGAAATCCCAAAGGCCGAAGTCCCAAAGGCTGAAATCCCAAAGGCCGATATCCTAAAGGCGGAAATTCAAAAGGCCAAAATCCCGAACGGCGAAATCACAAAGGCCGAAATCCCAAATGTCGAAATCCCAAAGGTCGAAATCCCAATGGCTGAAATTCCAAAGACCGATATCCCAAAGGCCGTAATCCCAAAGGCCGAAATCCCAAAGGCCGAAATCCCAAAGGCCGAAATCCCAAAGGCCGACATCGCACAGGCGGATACTCCAAAGGCCGACATCCCAAAGGCCGAAATCACAAAGGTCGAAATCCCAAATTCCGATATCCTAAAGGCGGAAATCCCAAAGTCCCAAATCCCAAAGGCCGAGATCCGAAAGGCCGAAATCCCAAATGTCGAAATCCCAAGGCCGAAATCCCAAAGGATGAATTCCGAAAAGGCCGAGATCCCAAAGGCCGAAATCCCGAAGGCCGAAATCCCAAATGTCGAAATTCCAAGGCCGAAATCCCAAAGGCCGAAATCCCGAAGACCGAATTCCCAAATGCCGGAATCTCAAAAGGTCGAAATCCCAAAAGCCGATATCGCAAAGGCGGCAATTCCAAAGGCCGAAATTCCAAATGTTGAAATCCCAAGGCCGAAATCCCAAGGGATTTATTCCCAAAAGGCCGTAATCCCGAAGGTCGAAATCCCAAAGGCCCAAATCCCAAGGGTCGATATCCCAATGCCGAAATCCCAAGGCCGAAATCCCAAAGGCCGAAATCCCAAAGGCCGAAATCTCAAAGGCCGAAATCCCAAAGGCCGATATCCCAAGGGCGGAAAATCCAAAAGCCGAAATCCCAAAGGGCGAAATTCCAAAGGCCGAAACCCCAAAGGTCGAAATCCCAAAGGCCGATATCTCAAAGGCGGAAATTCCAAAGGCCGAAATCCCAAAGGCCGAAATCCCAAAGGCCGAAATCCCAAAGGCCGAAATCCCAAAGGCCGAAATACCAAAGGTCGAAATCCCAAAGGCCGATATCCCAAAGGCGGAAATTCCAAAACCCGAAATCCAAAAGGGCGAAATCCCAAAGGCCGAAATCTCAAAGGCCGAAATCCCAAAGGCAGAAATCACAAAGGCCGAAATACCAAAGGTCGAAATCCCAAAGGCCGAAATTCCAAAAGCCGAAGACACAATGGGCGAAATCCCAAAGGCCGAAATCCCAAATGTCGAAATCCCAAGGCCGAAATCCCAAAGGAAGAATTCCCAACAGGCTGAAATCCCAAAGGTCAAAATCCCAAAGGTCCGAATCCCAAAGGTCGAAATCCAAATGTCGGAATCCCAAAGGCCGAAATTCCAAAGACCGACATCCCAAAGGCCGTAATCCCAAAGCCCGAAATCCCAAAGGCCGATGTCCCAAAGTCTGAAATTCCAAAGACCGACATCCCAAAGGCCGTAATCCCAAAGGCCGAAATCCCAAAGGCCGTAATCCGAAAGGCCGGAAATACAAAGGTCGAAATCCCAAAGGCCGATGTCCCTAAAGGCCGAAATCCCAAAGGACGAAATCCCAAAGGCCGAAATCCCAAAGGCCGAAATCCCAAAGGCCGATATCCCAAAGGCGGAAATTCCAAAGGCCGAAATCCCAAATGTCTAAATCCCAAAGGCCGAAATCCCAAGGGCCGATAACCTAAAGGGGGAAATTCCAAAGGCCGAAATCCTAAAGGCCGAAATCCCAAAGACTGAAATTCCAAAGGACGAAATCCCAAATGTCGAAATCTCAAGGCCGAAATCCCAAAGGATGAATACCCAAAAGGCTGAAATCCCAAAGGTCAAAATCCCAAAGGCCGACATCCCAAAGCCCGAAATCCCAAAGGCCGATGTCCCAAAGTCTGAAATTCCAAAGACCGACATCCCAAAGGCCGTAATCCCAAAGGCCGAAATCCCAAAGGCCGTAATCCGAAAGGCCGGAATTACAAAGGCCGAAATCCCAAAGGCCGATGTCCCAAAAGGCCGAAATCCCAAGGGCCGTAATCCCAAAGGCCGGAATCCCAAAGGTCCGAATCACAAAGGTCGAAATCCCAAAAAGCCGAAATCCCAAAGGACGAAACCCCAAAGGCCGAAGTCCCAAAGGTCGAAATCCCAAAGGCCGAAATCCCAAAGACCGAAATCCCAAGGCCGTAATACCAATTGATGAATTCCCGAAGGGCCGAAAACGCAAAGGCCGAAATCCCAAAGGCCGATATCCTAAAGGCGGAAGTTCAAAAGGCCGAAATCCCGAACGGCGAAATCCCAAATGTCGGAATCCCAAATGTCGAAATCCCAAAGGCCCAAATCCCAAGGGTGGATATCCCAATGCCGAAATCCCAAGGCCGACACCCCAAAGGCTGAAATTCCAAAGACCGACAACCCAAAGGCCATAATCCCAATGGCCGAAAACCCAAAGGCCGAAATCCGAATGGCCGAAATCCCAAAGGCCGAAATCCCAAATGTCGAAATCCCAAATCTGAAATACCAATTGATGAATTCCCAAAAGGCCGAAATCCCAAAGGACGAAATCCCAAAGCCCGAAATCCCAAAGGCCGATGTCCCAAAGGCTGAAATTCCAAAGACCGACATCCCAAAGGTCGAAATCCCAAAGGCCGAAATCCCAAAGGCCGAAATCCCAAAGGCCGAAATCCCAAAGGCCGAAATCCCAAAGGCCGAAGTCCCAAAGGCTGAAATCCCAAAGGCCGATATCGCACAGGCGGATACTCCAAAGGCCGACATCCCAAAGGCCGAAATCACAAAGGTCGAAATCCCAAATTCCGATATCCTAAAGGCGGAAATCCCAAAGTCCCAAATCCCAAAGGCCGAGATCCGAAAGGCCGAAATCCCAAATGTCGAAATCCCAAGGCCGAAATCCCAAAGGATGAATTCCGAAAAGGCCGAGATCCCAAAGGCCGAAATCCCGAAGGCCGAAATCCCAAATGTCGAAATTCCAAGGCCGAAATCCCAAAGGCCGAAATCCCGAAGACCGAATTCCCAAATGCCGGAATCTCAAAAGGTCGAAATCCCAAAAGCCGATATCGCAAAGGCGGCAATTCCAAAGGTCGAAATCCAAATGTCGGAATCCCAAAGGCCGAAATTCCAAAGACCGACATCCCAAAAGCCGTAATCCCAAAGCCCGAAATCCCAAAGGCCGATGTCCCAAAGTCTGAAATTCCAAGGACCGACATCCCAAAGGCCGTAATCCCAAAAAGCCGAAATCCCAAAGGCCGAAATCCGAAAGGCCGAAATCCCAAATGTCAAAATCCCAAGGGCGAAATACCAATTGATGAATTCCCAAAAAGCCCAAATCCCAAAGGACGAAATCCCAAAGCCCGAAATCCCAAAGGCCGATATCCCAAAGGCGGAAGTTCCAAAGGCCGAAATCCCAAATGTCGAAATCCCAAGTCCGAAATCCCAAATGATGAATTCCCAAAAGGCTGAAATCCCAAAGGTCAAAATCCCCAAGGCCGAAATACCAAGGGCCGTAATCCCAAAAGCCGGAATCCCAAAGGTCCGAAGTCCCAAAGGTCGAAATCCCAAAGGCCGAAATCCCAAAGGCCGAAATCCCAAAGGCCGAAATCCCAAAGGCCGAAATCCCAAAGGCCGAAATCCCAAAGGCCGAAATCCCAAAGGCCGAAATCCCAAAGGCCGAAATCCCAGAGGCCGAAATCCCAAGGGCCGTAATCCCAAAGGCCGGAATCCCAAAGGTCGGAATCCCAAAGGTCGAAATCCCAAAAAGCCGAAATCCCAAAGGACGAAACCCCAAAGGCCGAAATCCCAAAGGCCGATGTCCCAAAGGTCGAAATCCCAAAGGCCGAAATCCCAAAGGCCGAAATCCCGAAAGATGAATTCCCAAAAGGCCGAAATCCCAAAGGCCGAAATCCCAAATGCCGATATCCCAAATGTCGAAATCCCAAGGTCGAAATCCCAAAGGATGAATTCCCAAAAGGCTGAAATCCGAAAGGTAAAAATCCCAAAGACCGAAATCCCAAATGTCGGAATCCCAAGACCGAAATCCCAAAGGATGAATTCCCAAAAGGCCGAAATCCCAAGGGCCGAAATCCCAAGGGCCTAAATCCCAAATGTCGAAATCCCAATGCCGAAATCCCAATGCCGAAATCCCAAAGGATGACTTCCCAAAAGGCCGAAATCCCGAAGGCTGAAATCTCCAATGTCGAAATCCCAAGGCCGAAATACCAATTGATGAATTCCCAAAAGGCCGAAACCCCAAAGGCCGTAATCCCAATGGCCGAAATCCCAAAGGCCGAAATCCGGAATGCCGAAATCCCAAATGTCGAAATCGCAAGGCCGAAATACCAATTGATTAATTCCCAAAAGGCCGAAATCCCAAAGGACGAAATCCCAAAGCCCGAAATCCCAAAGGCCGATGTCCCAAAGGCTGAAATTCCAAAGACCGACATCCCAAACCCCGTAATCCCAAAGGCCGAAATCCCAAAGGGCGATATCGCAAATGTCGAAATCCCAAGGCCGAAATCCCAAAGGAAGAATCCCCAAAAGGCTGAAATCCCAAAGGTCAAAATCCCAAAGGCCGAAATCCCAAGGGCCGTAATCCCAAAGGCCGAAATCCCAAAGGTCCGAATCCCAAAGGTCGAAATCCCAAAAAGCCGAAATCCCAAAGGCCGATATCCTAAAGGCGGAAATTCAAACGGCCGAAATCCCGAATGTCGAAATCCCAAAGGCCGAAATCCCAAAGGACGAAATCCCAAATGCCGAAATCCCAAAGGCAGATATCCCAAAGACGGAAATTCCAAAAGCCGAAATCCCAAAGGCCGAAATCCCAAAGGCCGATATCCCAAAGGCCGATATCCCAAAGGCCGAAATCCCAAAGGACGATGTCCCAAAGGCTGAAATTCCAAAGACCGACATCCCAAAGGCCGTAATCCCAAAGCCCGAAATCCCAAAGGCTAATATCCTAAAGGCGGAAATTCAAAAGGCCGAAATCCCGAACGGCGAAATCCCAAAGGCCGAAGTCCCAAAGGCCGTAATCCCAAACGCCGAAGTCCCAAACGCCGAAATCCCAAAGGCCGATATCCTAAAGGCGGAAACTCCAAATGCCGAAATCCCAAAGGCCGAAATCCCAAACGCCTAAATCCCAAAGGCCGATATCCTAAAGGCGGAAACTCCAAATGCCGAAATCCCAAAGGCCGAAATCCCAAAGGCCGATATCCCAAAGGCCGAAATCCCAAGGGCCGTAATCCCAAAGGCCGGAAACCCAAAGGTCCGAATCCCAAAGGTCGAAATCCCAAAGGCCGAAATCCCAAAGGACGAAATCCCAAAGGCCGTAATGCCAAAGGCCGAAATCCCTAAGGCCGAAATCCTAAAGGCCGAAATCCCAAAGACTTAAATTCCAAAGGTCGAAATCCCAAATGTCGAAATCCCAAGGCCGAAATCCGAAAGGATGAATTCCCAAAAGGCTGAAATCCCAAATGTCGAAATCCCAAGGCCGAAATCCCAAATGTCGAAATCCCAAGGCCGAAATCCCAAAGGAAGAATTCCCAACAGGCTGAAATCCCAAAGGTCAAAATCCCAAAGGTCCGAATCCCAAAGGTCGAAATCCAAATGTCGGAATCCCAAAGCCCGAAATCCCAAAGGCCGATGTCCCAAAGGCTGAAATTCCAAAGACCGACATCCCAAAGGCCGTAATCCCAAAGCCCGAAATCCCAAAGGTCGATGTCCCAAAGTCTGAAATTCCAAAGACCGACATCCCAAAGGCCGTAATCCCAAAGGCCGAAATCCCAAAGGCCGTAATCCGAAAGGCCGGAATTACAATGGTCGAAATCCCAAAGGCCGATGTCCCAAAAGGCCGAAATCCCAAAGGACGAAATCCCAAAGGCCGAAATCCCAAAGGCCGAAATCCCAAAGGCCGATATCCCAAAGTCGGAAATTCCAAAGGCCGAAATCCCAAACGCCTAAATCCCAAAGGCCGATATCCTAAAGGCGGAAACTCCAAATGCCGAAATCCCAAAGGCCGAAATCCCAAAGGCCGATATCCCAAAGGCCGAAATCCCAAGGGCCGTAATCCCAAAGGCCGGAATCCCAAAGGTCCGAATCCCAAAGGTCGAAATCCCAAAAAGCCGAAATCCCAAAGGACGAAACCCCAAAGGCCGAAGTCCCAAAGGTCGAAATCCCAAAGGCCGAAATCCCAAAGACCGAAATCCCAAAGGGCGAAATCCCAAAGGCCGATATCCTAAAGGCGGAAATTCAAAAGACCGACATCCCGAAGGCCGTTATCCTACAGGCCGAAATCTCAAAGGCCGAAATCCCAAAGGCCGAAATCCCAAAGGCCGAAATCCGAAAGGCCGAAATCCGAAATTTCGAAATTCCAAGGCCGAAATCCCAAAGGATGAATTGCCAAAAGGCCGATATCCCAAAGGCCGAAATCCCAAAGGCCGAAATACCAAAGGCCGAAACCCCAAAGGCCGAAATCCCAAACGACGCAATCCCAAAGACCGAAACCCCAAAGGCCGAAATCCGAAAGGCCGAAATCCCAAAGGCCGAAATCCCAAATGTCGAAATCCCAAGGCCGAAATACCAATTGATGAATTCCCAAAAAGCCCAAATCCCAAAGGACGAAATCCCAAAGCCCGAAATCCCAAAGGCCGATATCCCAAAGGCGGAAGTTCCAAAGGCCGAAATCCCAAATGTCGAAATCCCATGTCCGAAATCCCAAATGAAGAATTCCCAAAAGGCTGAAATCCCAAAGGTCAAAATCCCCAAGGCCGAAATACCAAGGGCCGTAATCCCAAAAGCCGGAATCCTAAAGGTCCGAAGTCCCAAAGGTCGAAATCCCAAAGGCCGAAATCCCAAAGGCCGAAATCCCAAAGGCCGAAATCCCAAAGGCCGAAATCCCAAAGGCCGAAATCCCAAAGGCCGAAATCCCAAAGGCCGAAGTACCAAAGTCCGAAATCCCAAGGGCCGATATCCTAAAGGCAAAAATTCTAATGCCGAAATCCCAAACGCCGAAATCCCAAAGGCCGAAATCCCAAATGTCGAAATCCCAAATGTTGAAATCCCAAGGCCGAAATACCAATTGATGATTTGCCAAATGGCCGAAATCCCAAATGTCGAAATCCCAAGGCCGAAATACCAATTGATGAATTCCCAAAAACCGAAATCACAAAGGACGAAATCCCGAAGGTCGAAATTCCAAGGGCCGAAATCCCAAACGGCCAAATCCCAAAGGCCGAAATCCCAAAGGCCGAAATCTCAAAGGCCGAAATCCCAAAGGCCGTAATGCCAAAGGCCGAAATCCCTAAGGCCGAAATCCTAAAGGCCGAAATCCCAAAGACTGAAATTCCAAAGGACGGAATCCCAAATGTCGAAATCCCAAGGCCGAAATCCCAAAGGATGAATTCCCAAAAGGCTGAAATCATAAATGTCGAAATCCCAAAGGCCGAAATACCGTAGGCCGAAATCCCAAAGGCCGAAAACCCAAAGGCCGATATCGCAAAGGCCGAAATCCCGAAGGCCGAAATCCCCAATGTCGAAATTCCAAGGCCGAAATACCAAAGGATGAATTCCCAAAAGGCCGGAATCCCAAAGGCCGGAATCCCAAAGGCCGAAATCCCAAACGCCGAAATCCCAAAGACGATATCCTAAAGTCGGAAACTCCAAATGCCGAAATGCCAAAGGCCGAAATCTGGAACGCCGAATTCCCAAATGCCGGAATCTCAAAAGGTCGAAATCCCAAAAGCCGATATCCCAAAGGCGGAAATTCCAAAGGCCGAAATCCCAAAGGCCGTAATCCCACAGGCCGAAATCCCAAAGGCCGAAATCCCAAAGGCCGAAATCCCAAAGGCCGAAATCCAAAAGGCCGAAATCCCAAAGGCCGAAGTCCCAAAGCCCGAAATCCCAAGGGCCGAAATCCCAAGGGCCTAAATCCCAAAGGTCGAAATCCCAATGCCGAAATCCCAAAGGATGACTTCCCAAAAGGCCGAAATCCCAAAGGCTGAAATCTCCAATGTCGAAATCCCAAGGCCGAAATACCAATTGATGAATTCCCAAAAGGCCGAAACCCCAAAGGCCGTAATCCCAATGGCCGAAATCCCAAGGGCCGAAATCCGGAATGCCGAAATCCCAAATGTCGAAATCGCAAGGCCGAAATACCAATTGATGAATTCCCAAAAGGCCGAAATCCCAAAGGACGAAATCCCAAAGCCCGAAATCCCAAAGGCCGATGTCCCAAAGGCTGAAATACCAAAGACCGACATCCCAAACCCCGTAATCCCAAAGGCCGGAATCCCAAAGGCCGAAATCCCAAAGGGCGATATCGCAAATGTCGAAATCCCAAGGCCGAAATCCCAAAGGAAGAATCCCCAAAAGGCTGAAATCCCAAAGGTCAAAATCCCAAAGGCCGAAATCCCAAGGGCCGTAATCCCAAAGGCCGAAATCCCAAAGGTCCGAATCCCAAAGGTCGAAATCCCAAAAAGCCGAAATCCCAAAGGACGAAATCCCAAAGGCCGAAATCCCACAGGCCGATATCCCAAAGGCGGAAATTCCAAAAGCCGAAATCCCAAAAGGGCGAAATTCCAAAGGCCGAAATCCTAAAGTCCGAAGTCCCAAAGGACGAAATCCCAAAAGCCGAAATCCCAAAGGCCGATATCCTAAAGGCGGAAATTCAAACGGCCGAAATCCCGAATGTCGAAATCCCAAAGGCCGAAATCCCAAAGGACGAAATCCCAAATGCCGAAATCCCAAAGGCAGATATCCCAAAGACGGAAATTCCAAAAGCCGAAATCCCAAAGGCCGAAATCCCAAAGACCGAAATCCCAAAGGCCGAAGTCCCAAAGGCCGTAATCCCAAACGCCGAAGTCCCAAACGCCGAAATCCCAAAGGTCGATATCCTAAAGGCGGAAACTCCAAATGCCGAAATCCCAAAGGCCGAAATCCCAAAGGCCGATATTCCAAAGGCCGAAATCCCAAAGGACGAAATCCCAAAGGCCGTAATGCCAAAGGCCGAAATCCCTAAGGCCGAAATCCTAAGGGCCGAAATCCCAAAGACTTAAATTCCAAAGGACGAAATCCCAAATGTCGAAATCCCAAGGCCGAAATCCCAAAGGATGAATTCCCAAAAGGCTGAAATCCCAAATGTCGAAATCCCAAGGCCGAAATCCCAAATGTCGAAATCCCAAGGCCGAAATCCCAAAGGAAGAATTCCCAACAGGCTGAAATCCCAAAGGTCAAAATCCCAAAGGTCCGAATCCCAAAGGTCGAAATCCAAATGTCGGAATCCCAAAGGCCGAAATTCCAAAGACCGACATCCCAAAGGCCGTAATCCCAAAGCCCGAAATCCCAAAGGCCGATGTCCCAAAGTCTGAAATTCCAAAGACCGACATCCCAAAGGCCGTAATCCCAAAGGTCGAAATCCCAAAGGCCGTAATCCGAAAGGCCGGAAATACAGAGGTCGAAATCCCAAAGGCCGATGTCCCAAAAGGCCGAAATCCCAAAGGACGAAATCCCAAAGGCCGAAATCCCAAAGGCCGAAATCCCAAAGGCCGATATCCCAAAGGCGGAAATTCCAAAGGCCGAAATCCCAAATGTCGAAATCCCAAAGGCCGAAATCCCAAGGGCCGATAACCTAAAGGGGGAAATTCCAAAGGCCGAAATCCTAAAGGCCGAAATCCCAAAGACTGAAATTCCAAAGGACGAAATCCCAAATGTCGAAATCTCAAGGCCGAAATCCCAAAGGATGAATACCCAAAAGGCTGAAATCCCAAAGGTCAAAATCCCAAAGGCCGACATCCCAAAGGCCGTAATCCCAAAGCCCGAAATCCCAAAGGCCGATGTCCCAAAGTCTGAAATTCCAAAGACCGACATCCCAAAGGCCGTAATCCCAAAGGCCGATATCCCAAAGGCCGTAATCCGAAAGGCCGGAATTACAAAGGCCGAAATCCCAAAGGCCGATGTCCCAAAAGGCCGAAATCCCAAGGGCCGTAATCCCAAAGGCCGGAATCCCAGAGGTCCGAATCCCAAAGGTCGAAATCCCAAAAAGCCGAAATCCCAAAGGACGAAACCCCAAAGGCCGAAGTCCCAAAGGTCGAAATCCCAAAGGCCGAAATCCCAAAGACCGAAATCCCAAGGCCGTAATACCAATTGATGAATTCCCGAAGGGCCGAAAACGCAAAGGCCGAAATCCCAAAGGCCGATATCCTAAAGGCGGAAGTTCAAAAGGCCGAAATCCCGAACGGCGAAATCCCAAATGTCGGAATCCCAAATGTCGAAATCCCAAAGGCCGAAATCCCAAAGGCCGACATCGCACAGGCGGATACTCCAAAGGCCGACATCCCAAAGGCCGAAATCACAAAGGTCGAAATCCCAAATTCCGATATCCTAAAGGCGGAAATCCCAAAGTCCCAAATCCCAAAGGCCGAGATCCGAAAGGCCGAAATCCCAAATGTCGAAATCCCAAGGCCGAAATCCCAAAGGATGAATTCCGAAAAGGCCGAGATCCCAAAGGCCGAAATCCCGAAGGCCGAAATCCCAAATGTCGAAATTCCAAGGCCGAAATCCCAAAGGCCGAAATCCCGAAGACCGAATTCCCAAATGCCGGAATCTCAAAAGGTCGAAATCCCAAAAGCCGATATCGCAAAGGCGGCAATTCCAAAGGCCGAAATTCCAAATGTTGAAATCCCAAGGCCGAAATCCCAAGGGATTTATTCCCAAAAGGCCGTAATCCCGAAGGTCGAAATCCCAAAGGCCCAAATCCCAAGGGTCGATATCCCAATGCCGAAATCCCAAGGCCGAAATCCCAAAGGCCGAAATCTCAAAGGCCGAAATCTCAAAGGCCGAAATCCCAAATGCCGATATCCCAAGGGCGGGAAATCCAAAAGCCGAAATCCCAAAGGGCGAAATTCCAAAGGCCGAAACCCCAAAGGTCGAAATTCCAAAGGCCGATATCTCAAAGGCGGAAATTCCAAAGGCCGAAATCCCAAAGGCCGAAATCCCAAAGGCCGAAACCCAAAGGCCTAAATCCAAAAGGCCGAAATCCCAAAGGCCGAAATCCCAAAGGCCTAAATCCAAAAGGTCGAAATGCCAAAGGCCGAAATCCCAAAGGCCGAAATCCCAAAGGCCGAAATCCCAAAGGCCGAAATCCCAAAGGCCGATATCCCAAAGGCGAAAATTCCAAACGCCGAAATCCCAAAGGCCGAAATCCCAAAGGCTGAAATCCCGAACGCCGTAATCTCAAAGGCCGAAATCCCAAAGGCCGATATCCCAAGGGCGGAAAATCCAAAAGCCGAAATCCCAAAGGTCGAAATTCCAAAGGCCGAAATCCCAAAGGCCGAAATCACAAAGGCCGATATCCTAAAGGCGGAAATTCCAAACGCCGAAATCCCAAAGGCCGAAATCCCAAAGGCCTAAATACAAAAGGTCGAAATCCCAAAGGCCAAAATCCCAAAGGCCGACATCCCAAAGGCCGATATCCCAAAGGCGGAAATTCCAAATGCCGAAATCCCAAAGGATGATTTCCCAAAAGGCCGATATCCGAAAGGTCGAAATCCCGAAGGTCTAAGTCCCAAAGGCCTAAATCCCAAACGCCGAAATCAGAAAGGCCGAAATCCCAAAGGCCGAAATCTCAAAGGCCGAAATCCCAAAGGCCGAAATCACAAAGGCCGAAATCCCAAAGGCTGAAATTCCAAAGGAAGAAATCCCAAACGTCGAAATCCCAAGGCCGAAATCCCAAAGGTCAAAATCCCAAAGGCCGAAATCCCAAACGCCGAAATCCGAAAGGCCTAAATCCCAAAGGCCGAAATCCCAAAGGCCGAAATCCGAAAGGCCGAAATCCCAAAGGCCGAAATCCCAACGACCGAAATCCCAAATGTCGAAATCCCAAGGCCGAAATACCATTTGATGAATTCACAAAAGGCCGAAATCCCAAAGCATGAAATCCCAAAGGCCGATATCCCAAAGGCGGTAATTCCAAAGGCCAAAATCCCAAGGCCGAAATCCCAAAGGCTGAAATTCCAAAGGAAGAAATCCCAAACGTCGAAATCCCAAGGCCGTAATCCCAAAGACCGGAATCCCAAAGGTCCAAATCCCAAAGGTCGAAATACCAAAGGCCGAAATTCCAAAAGCCGAAGTCCCAATGGGCGAAATCCCAAAGGCCGAAAGCCCAAAGGCCGAAATCCCAAATGTCGAAATCCCAAATGTCGAAATCCCAAAGGCCGAAATCCCAAAGGCCGAAGTCCCAAAGGACGAAGTCCCAAAACCCGAAATCCCAAAGGCAGATGTCCCAAAGGCTGAAATTCCAAAGACCGACATCCCAAACCCCGTAATCCCAAGGGCCGAAATCCCAAAGGCCGAAATCCGAAAGGCCGGAATTACAAAGGCCGAAATCCCAAAGGCCGATATCCCAAAAGGCCGAAATCCCAAAGGCCGAAATCCCAAACGCCGAAATCCGAAAGGCCTAAATCCCAAAGGCCGAAATCCCAAAGGCCGAAATCCGAAAGGCCGAAATCCCAAAGGCCGAAATCCCAACGACCGAAATCCCAAATGTCGAAATCCCAAGGCCGAAATACCAATTGATGAATTCACAAAAGGCCGAAATCCCAAAGCATGAAATCCCAAAGGCCGATATCCCAAAGGCGGAAATTCCAAAGGCCAAAATCCCAAATGTCGAAATCCCAAGGCCGAAATCCCAAAGGCTGAAATTCCAAAGGAAGAAATCCCAAACGTCGAAATCCCAAGGCCGTAATCCCAAAGACCGGAATCCCAAAGGCCGAAATCCCAAAGGCCGAAGTCCCAAAGGACGAAGTCCCAAAGGCCGAAGTCCCAAAGGCCGAAATCCCAAAGGATTAATTCCGAAAAGGCCGAAATCCCAAAGGCCGAAATCCCAAAGGACGAAATCCCAAATGCCGAAATCCCAAAGGCCGAAATCCCAAAGGCCGAAATCCCAAATGTCGAAATCCCAAAGGCCGAAATCCGAAAGGCCGGAATTACAAAGGCCGAATTCCCAAAGGCCGATATCCCAAAAGGCCGAAATCCCAAAGGCCGAAATCCCAAAGGCCGAAATCCCAAAGGACGAAATCCCAAATGCCGAAATCCCAAAGGCCGAAATCCCAAAGGCCGAAATCCGAAAGGCCGGAATTACAAAGGCCGAATTCCCAAAGGCCGATATCCCAAAAGGCCGAAATCCCAAAGGCCGAAATCCCAAAGGCCGAAATCCCAAAGGACGAAATCCCAAATGCCGAAATCCCAAAGGCCGAAATCCCAAAGGCCGAAGTCCCAAAGGACGAAGTCCCAAAGCCCGAAATCCCAAAGGCAGATGTCCCAAAGGCTGAAATTCCAAAGACCGACATCCCAAACCCCGTAATCCCAAGGGCCGAAATCCCAAAGGCCGAAATCCGAAAGGCCGGAATTACAAAGGCCGAAATCCCAAAGGCCGATATCCCAAAAGGCCGAAATCCCAAAGGACGAAATCCCAAAGGCCGAAATCCCAAAGGACGAAATCCCAAAGGCCGAAATCCCAAGGGCCGATAACCTAAAGGGGGAAATTCCAAAGGCCGAAATCCTAAAGGCCGAAATCCCAAAGACTGAAATTCCAAAGGACGAAATCCCACATCTCGAAATCCCAAGGCCGAAATCCCAAAGGATGAATTCCCAAAAGGCTGAAATCCCAAAGGTCAAAATCCCAAAGGCCGACATCCCAAAGGCCGTAATCCCAAAGCCCGAAATCCCAAAGGCCGATGTCCCAAAGTCTGAAATTCCAAAGACCGACATCCCAAAGGCCGTAATCCCAAAGGCCGAAGTCCCAAAGGCCGTAATCCGAAAGGCCGGAATTACAAAGGCCGAAATCCTAAAGGTCGAAATCCCAAAGGCCGATATCCCTAAGACGGAAATTCCAAAGGCCGAAATCCCAAATGTCGAAATCCCAAAGGCCGAAATCCCAAAAGACGAAATCCCAAATGCCGAAATCCCAAAGGCAGATATCCGAAAGACGGAAATTCCAAAAGCCGAAATCCCAAAGGCCGAAATCCGAAAGACCGAAATCCCAAAGGCCGAAGTCCCAAAGGCCGTAATCCCAAACGGCGAAGTCCCAAACGCCTAAATCCCAAAGGCCGATATCCTAAAGGCGGAAACTCCAAATGCCGAAATCCCAAAGGCCGAAATCCCAAAGGCCGATATCCCAAAGGCCGAAATCCCAAGGGCCGTAATCCCAAAGGCCGGAATCCCAAAGGTCCGAATCCCAAAGGTCGAAATCCCAAAAAGCCGAAATCCCAAAGGACGAAACCCCAAAGGCCGAAGTCCCAAAGGTCGAAATCCCAAAGGCCGAAATCCCAAAGACCGAAAACCCAAAGGGCGAAATCCCAAAGGCCGATATCCTAAAGGCGGAAATTCAAAAGACCGACATCCCGAAGGCCGTTATCCTACAGGCCGAAATCTCAAAGGCCGAAATCCCAAAGGCCGAAATCCCAAAGGCCGAAATCCGAAAGGCCGAAATCCGAAATTTCGAAATTCCAAGGCCGAAATCCCAAAGGATGAATTGCCAAAAGGCCGAAATCCCAAAGGCCGAAATCCCAAAGGCCGAAATACCAAAGGCCGAAACCCCAAAGGCCGAAATCCCAAACGACGCAATCCCAAAGACCGAAACCCCAAAGGCCGAAATCCGAAAGGCCGAAATCCCAAAGGCCGAAATCCCAAATGTCGAAATCCCAAGGCCGAAATACCAATTGATGAATTCCCAAAAAGCCCAAATCCCAAAGGACGAAATCCCAAAGCCCGAAATCCCAAAGGCCGATATCCCAAAGGCGGAAGTTCCAAAGGCCGAAATCCCAAATGTCGAAATCCCAAGTCCGAAATCCCAAATGAAGAATTCCCAAAAGGCTGAAATCCCAAAGGTCAAAATCCCCAAGGCCGAAATACCAAGGGCCGTAATCCCAAAAGCCGGAATCCCAAAGGTCCGAAGTCCCAAAGGTCGAAATCCCAAAGGCCGAAATCCCAAAGGCCGAAATCCCGAAGGCCGAAATCCCAAAGGCCGAAATCCCAAAGGCCGAAATCCCAAAGGCCGAAATCCCAAAGGCCGAAATCCCAAAGGCCGAAGTACCAAAGTCCGAAATCCCAAGGGCCGATATCCTAAAGGCAAAAATTCTAATGCCGAAATCCCAAACGCCGAAATCCCAAAGGCCGAAATCCCAAATGTCGAAATCCCAAATGTTGAAATCCCAAGGCCGAAATACCAATTGATGATTTGCCAAATGGCCGAAATCCCAAATGTCGAAATCCCAAGGCCGAAATACCAATTGATGATTTGCCAAATGGCCGAAATCCCAAATGTCGAAATCCCAAGGCCGAAATCCCAAAGGATGAATTCCCAAAAGGCTGAAATCATAAATGTCGAAATCCCAAAGGCCGAAATACCGTAGGCCGAAATCCCAAAGGCCGAAAACCCAAAGGCCGATATCGCAAAGGCCGAAATCCCCAATGTCGAAATTCCAAGGCCGAAATACCAAAGGATGAATTCCCAAAAGGCCGGAATCCCAAAGGCCGAAATCCCAAACGCCGAAATCCCAAAGACCGATATCCTAAAGTCGGAAACTCCAAATGCCGAAATGCCAAAGCCCGAAATCTGGAACGCCGAATTCCCAAATGCCGGAATCTCAAAAGGTCGAAATCCCAAAAGCCGATATCCCAAAGGCGGAAATTCCAAAGGCCGAAATCCCAAAGGCCGAAATCCCAAAGGCCGAAATCCCAAAGGATTAATTCCCAAAAGGCCGAAATCCCAAAGGCTGAAATTCCAAAGACCGCCATCCCAAATGCCATAATGCCACAGGCCGAAATCCCAAAGGCCGAAATCCCAAAGGCTAATATCCTAAAGGCGGAAATTCAAAAGGCCGAAATCCCGAACGGCGAAATCCCAAAGACCGACATCCCGAAGGCCGTTATCCCACAGGCCGAAATCTCAAAGGCTGAAATCCTAAAGGCCGAAATCCCAAAGGCCGAAATCCCAAATGTCGAAATTCCAAGGCCGAAATCCCAAAGGATGAATTCCCAAAGCCCGAAATCCCAAAGGCAGATGTCCCAAAGGCTGAAATTCCAAAGACCGACATCCCAAACCCCGTAATCCCAAGGGCCGAAATCCCAAAGGCCGAAATCCGAAAGGCCGGAATTACAAAGGCCGAAATCCCAAAGGCCGATATCCCAAAAGGCCGAAATCCCAAAGGACGAAATCCCAAAGGCCGAAATCCCAAAGGACGAAATCCCAAAGGCCGAAATCCCAAGGGCCGATAACCTAAAGGGGGAAATTCCAAAGGCCGAAATCCTAAAGGCCGAAATCCCAAAGACTGAAATTCCAAAGGACGAAATCCCACATCTCGAAATCCCAAGGCCGAAATCCCAAAGGATGAATTCCCAAAAGGCTGAAATCCCAAAGGTCAAAATCCCAAAGGCCGACATCCCAAAGGCCGTAATCCCAAAGGCCGAAGTCCCAAAGGCCGTAATCCGAAAGGCCGGAATTACAAAGGCCGAAATCCCAAAGGTCGAAATCCCAAAGGCCGATATCCCTAAGACGGAAATTCCAAAGGCCGAAATCCCAAATGTCGAAATCCCAAAGGCCGAAATCCCAAAAGACAAAATCCCAAATGCCGAAATCCCAAAGGCAGATATCCGAAAGACGGAAATTCCAAAAGCCGAAATCCCAAAGGCCGAAATCCGAAAGACCGAAATCCCAAAGGCCGAAGTCCCAAAGGCCGTAATCCCAAACGGCGAAGTCCCAAACGCCTAAATCCCAAAGGCCGATATCCTAAAGGCGGAAACTCCAAATGCCGAAATCTCAAAGGCCGAAATCCCAAAGGCCGATATCCCAAAGGCCGAAATCCCAAGGGCCGTAATCCCAAAGGCCGGAATCCCAAAGGTCCGAATCCCAAAGGTCGAAATCCCAAAAAGCCGAAATCCCAAAGGACGAAACCCCAAAGGCCGAAGTCCCAAAGGTCGAAATCCCAAAGGCCGAAATCCCAAAGACCGAAATCCCAAAGGGCGAAATCCCAAAGGCCGATATCCTAAAGGCGGAAATTCAAAAGACCGACATCCCGAAGGCCGTTATCCTACAGGCCGAAATCTCAAAGGCCGAAATCCCAAAGGCCGAAATCCCAAAGGCCGAAATCCGAAAGGCCGAAATCCGAAATTTCGAAATTCCAAGGCCGAAATCCCAAAGGATGAATTGCCAAAAGGCCGAAATCCCAAAGGCCGAAATCCCAAAGGCCGAAATACCAAAGGCCGAAACCCCAAAGGCCGAAATCCCAAACGACGCAATCCCAAAGACCGAAACCCCAAAGGCCGAAATCCGAAAGGCCGAAATCCCAAAGGCCGAAATCCCAAATGTCGAAATCCCAAGGCCGAAATACCAATTGATGAATTCCCAAAAAGCCCAAATCCCAAAGGACGAAATCCCAAAGCCCGAAATCCCAAAGGCCGAAATCCCAAAGGCCGATATCCCAAAGGCGGAAGTTCCAAAGGCCGAAATCCCAAATGTCGAAATCCCAAGTCCGAAATCCCAAATGAAGAATTCCCAAAAGGCTGAAATCCCAAAGGTCAAAATCCCCAAGGCCGAAATACCAAGGGCCGTAATCCCAAAAGCCGGAATCCCAAAGGTCCGAAGTCCCAAAGGTCGAAATCCCAAAGGCCGAAATCCCAAAAGACAAAATCCCAAATGCCGAAATCCCAAAGGCAGATATCCGAAAGACGGAAATTCCAAAAGCCGAAATCCCAAAGGCCGAAATCCGAAAGACCGAAATCCCAAAGGCCGAAGTCCCAAAGGCCGTAATCCCAAACGGCGAAGTCCCAAACGCCTAAATCCCAAAGGCCGATATCCTAAAGGCGGAAACTCCAAATGCCGAAATCTCAAAGGCCGAAATCCCAAAGGCCGATATCCCAAAGGCCGAAATCCCAAGGGCCGTAATCCCAAAGGCCGGAATCCCAAAGGTCCGAATCCCAAAGGTCGAAATCCCAAAAAGCCGAAATCCCAAAGGACGAAACCCCAAAGGCCGAAGTCCCAAAGGTCGAAATCCCAAAGGCCGAAATCCCAAAGACCGAAATCCCAAAGGGCGAAATCCCAAAGGCCGATATCCTAAAGGCGGAAATTCAAAAGACCGACATCCCGAAGGCCGTTATCCTACAGGCCGAAATCTCAAAGGCCGAAATCCCAAAGGCCGAAATCCCAAAGGCCGAAATCCGAAAGGCCGAAATCCGAAATTTCGAAATTCCAAGGCCGAAATCCCAAAGGATGAATTGCCAAAAGGCCGAAATCCCAAAGGCCGAAATCCCAAAGGCCGAAATACCAAAGGCCGAAACCCCAAAGGCCGAAATCCCAAACGACGCAATCCCAAAGACCGAAACCCCAAAGGCCGAAATCCGAAAGGCCGAAATCCCAAAGGCCGAAATCCCAAATGTCGAAATCCCAAGGCCGAAATACCAATTGATGAATTCCCAAAAAGCCCAAATCCCAAAGGACGAAATCCCAAAGCCCGAAATCCCAAAGGCCGAAATCCCAAAGGCCGATATCCCAAAGGCGGAAGTTCCAAAGGCCGAAATCCCAAATGTCGAAATCCCAAGTCCGAAATCCCAAATGAAGAATTCCCAAAAGGCTGAAATCCCAAAGGTCAAAATCCCCAAGGCCGAAATACCAAGGGCCGTAATCCCAAAAGCCGGAATCCCAAAGGTCCGAAGTCCCAAAGGTCGAAATCCCAAAGGCCGAAATCCCCAAGGCCGAAATACCAAGGGCCGTAATCCCAAAAGCCGGAATCCCAAAGGTCCGAAGTCCCAAAGGCCGAAATCCCAAAGGCCGAAATCCCAAAGGCCGAAATCCCAAAGGCCGAAGTACCAAAGTCCGAAATCCCAAGGGCCGATATCCTAAAGGCAAAAATTCTAATGCCGAAATCCCAAACGCCGAAATCCCAAAGGCCGAAATCCCAAATGTCGAAATCCCAAATGTTGAAATCCCAAGGCCGAAATACCAATTGATGATTTGCCAAATGGCCGAAATCCCAAATGTCGAAATCCCAAGGCCGAAATACCAATTGATGATTTGCCAAATGGCCGAAATCCCAAATGTCGAAATCCCAAGGCCGAAATCCCAAAGGATGAATTCCCAAAAGGCTGAAATCATAAATGTCGAAATCCCAAAGGCCGAAATACCGTAGGCCGAAATCCCAAAGGCCGAAAACCCAAAGGCCGATATCGCAAAGGCCGAAATCCCGAAGGCCGAAATCCCCAATGTCGAAATTCCAAGGCCGAAATACCAAAGGATGAATTCCCAAAAGGCCGGAATCCCAAAGGCCGAAATCCCAAACGCCGAAATCCCAAAGACCGATATCCTAAAGTCGGAAACTCCAAATGCCGAAATGCCAAAGCCCGAAATCTGGAACGCCGAATTCCCAAATGCCGGAATCTCAAAAGGTCGAAATCCCAAAAGCCGATATCCCAAAGGCGGAAATTCCAAAGGCCGAAATCCCAAAGGCCGAAATCCCAAAGGATTAATTCCCAAAAGGCCGAAATCCCAAAGGCTGAAATTCCAAAGACCGCCATCCCAAATGCCATAATGCCACAGGCCGAAATCCCAAAGGCCGAAATCCCAAAGGCCGAAATCCCAAAGGCTAATATCCTAAAGGCGGAAATTCAAAAGGCCGAAATCCCGAACGGCGAAATCCCAAAGACCGACATCCCGAAGGCCGTTATCCCACAGGCCGAAATCTCAAAGGCTGAAATCCTAAAGGCCGAAATCCCAAAGGCCGAAATCCCAAATGTCGAAATTCCAAGGCCGAAATCCCAAAGGATGAATTCCCAAAAGGCCGAAATCCCAAAGGCCGAAATCCCAAAGGCCGAAATCCCAAAGGCCGAAATACCAAAGGCCGAAATCCCAAAGGCCGAAATCTCAAACGACACAATCCCAAAGGCCGAAATCCCAAAGGCCGAAATCCCGAAAGCCGAAATCCCAAAGGCCTAATTCCCAAATGTCGAAATCCCAAGGCCGTAATACCAATTGATGAATTCCCAAAAGGCCGTAATCCCACAGGCCGAAATCCCAAAGGCCGAAATCCCAAAGGACGAAATCCCAAATGCCGAAATCCCAAAGGCCGAAATCCCAAAGGCCGAAATCCCAAAGGCCGAAGTCCCAAAGGACGAAATCCCAAAGGCCTAAGTCCCAAAGGCCGAAATACCAAAGGCCGAAATCCAAAAGGCCGAAATCCCAAAGGCCGAAGTCCCAAAGCCCGAAATCCCAAAGGCCGAAATCCCAGAGGCTAATATCCTAAAGGCGGAAATTCAAAAGGCCGAAATCCCGAACGGCGATATCCCAAAGGCCGTAATCCCAAATGTCGAAATCCCAAATGTCGAAATCCCAAAGGACGAAACCCCAAAGGCCGAAGTCCCAAAGGTCGAAATCCCAAAGGCCGAAATCCCAAAGACCGAAATCACAAGGCCGTAATACCAATTGATGAATTCCCGAAGGGCCGAAAACGCAAAGGCCGAAATCCCAAAGGCCGATATCATAAAGGCGGAAGTTCAAAAGGCCGAAATCCCGAACGGCGAAATCCCAAATGTCGGAATCCCAAATGTCGAAATCCCAAAGGCCCAAATCCCAAGGGTGGATATGCCAATGCCGAAATCCCAAGGCCGACACCCCAAAGGCTGAAATTCCAAAGACCGACATCCCAAAGGCCGTAATCCCAATGGCCGAAAACCCAAAGGCCGAAATCCGAATGGCCGAAATCCCAAAGGCCGAAATCCCAAATGTCGAAATCCCAAATCTGAAATACCAATTGATGAATTCCCAAAAGGCCGAAATCCCAAAGGGCGAAATCCCAAAGCCCGAAATCCCAAAGGCCGATGTCCCAAAGGCTGAAATTCCAAAGACCGACATCCCAAAGGTCGAAATGCCAAAGGCCGAAATCCCAAAGGCCGAAATCCCAAAGGCCGGAATCACAACGGCCGAAATCCCAAAGGCCGATATCCCAAAAGGCCGAAATCCCAAAGGACGAAATCCCAAACGCCGAAATCCCAAAGGCGGCAATCCTAAATTTCGAAATCCCAAGGCCGTAATACCAATTGATGAATTCCCGAAGGGCCGAAAACGCAAAGGCCGAAATCCCAAAGGCCGATATCCTAAAGGCGGAAGTTCAAAAGGCCGAAATCCCGAACGCCGAAATCCCAAAGGCCGAAATCCCAAATTTCGAAATCCCAAATGTCGAAATCCCATGGCAGAAATACCAATTGATGAATTCCCAAAAGGCCGAAATCCCAAAGGACGAAATCCCAAAGCCCGAAATCGCAAAGGCCGAAATCCCAAATGTCGAAATCCCAAAGCCGAAATTCCAGTTGATGAATTCCCAAAAGGCCGAAATCCCAAAGGTCGAAATCCCAAAGGACGAAGTCCCAAAGCCCGGATTCCCAAAGCCCGAAATCCCAAAGGCCGAAATCCCAAATGTCGAAGTCCCAAGGTCGAAATACCAATTGATGAATTCCCAAAAGGCCGAAATCCCAAAGGTCGAAATCCCAAAGGCCGAAATCAAAAAGTCCGAAATCCCAAAGGCCGAAATCCCAAAGCCCGAAACCCCAAAGGCCGAAGACCTAAAGGACGAAATCCCGAAGACCGAATTCCCAAAGGCCAAAATCCCAAAGGATTAATTCCCAAAAGGCCGAAATCCCAAAGGCCGAAATCCCAAAGGCTGAAATGCCAAAGACCGACATCCCAAAGGCCGTAATCCCACAGGCCGAGGTCCCAAAGGCCGGAATCCCAAAGGCCGAAATCCCAAATGTCGAAATCCCAAATGTCGAAATCCCAATGCCGAAATACCAGTTGATGAATTCCCAAGGGCCGAAATCCCAACGGCCGAAATCCCAAATGTCGAAATTCCAAGGCCGAAATCCCAAAGTATGAATTCCCAAAAGGCCGAAATCCCAATGGACGAAATCCCAAAGCCCGAAATCCCGATGGCCGACATCCCAAAGGCTGAAATTCCAAAGACCGACATCCCAAAGGCCGTAATCCCAAATCCCGAAATCCCAAAGGCCGAAATCCGTAAGGCCGATAACCCAAAGGCGGAAATTCCAAAAGCCGAAATCCCAAAGGGCGAAATCCCAAAGGCCGAAATCCCAAAGGCCGAAATCCCAAAGGCCGAAATCCCAAAGGCCGAAATCCCAAAGGCCGAAATCCCAAAGGCCGAAATCCCAAAGGCCGAAATCCCAAAGGCTGAAATTCCAATGACCGACATCCCAAAGGCCGTAATCCCACAGGCCGAAATCCCAAAGGCCGAGATCCGAAAGGCCGAAATCCCAAATGTCGAAATCCCGAGGCCGAGATCCCAAGTGATGAATTCCCAAAAGGCCGTAATCTCAAAGGTCGAAATCCCAAAGGCCGATATCCCAAAGGCGGAAATTCCAAAGGCCGAAATCCCAAAGGTCGAAATCCCAAGGGCCGATATCCTAAAGGCGGAAATTCCTAATGCCGAAATCCCAAACGCCGAAATCCCAAAGGCCGAAATCCCAAATGTCGAAATCCCAAATGTCGAAATCCCAAGGCCGCAATACCAATTGATGAATTCCCAAAAGGCCAAAATCCCAAAGGTCGAAATCCCAATGGCTGAAATTCCAAAGACCGACATCCCAAAGGCCGTAATCCCAAAGGCCGAAATCCCAAAGGCCGACATCGCAAAGGCGGAAACTCCAAAGGCCGAAATCCCAAAGGCCGAAATCACAAAGGTCGAAATCCGAAAGGCCGAAATCCCAAATGTCGAAATCCCAAGGGATGAATTCCCAAAAGGCCGTATTCTCAAAGGCCGAAATCCCAAAGGCCGAAATCCCAAGGGCCGAAATCCCAAGGGCCGATATCCTAAAGGCGGAAATTCCTAATGCCGAAATCCCAAACGCCGAAATCCCAAATGTCTAAATCCCAAATGTCGAAATCCCAAGGCCGAAATACCAATTGATGAATTGCCAAAAGGCCGAAATCCCAAATGTCGAAATCCCAAGGCCGAAATCCCAAAGGATGAATTCCCAAAAGGCCGAGATCCCAAAGGCCGAAATCCCGAAGGCCAAAATCCCAAATATCGAAATTCCAAGGCCGAAATCCCAAAGGCCGAAATCCCGAAGACCGAATTCCCAAATGCCGGAATCTCAAAATGTCGAAATCCCAAAAGCCGATATCGCAAAGGCGGCAATTCCAAAGGCCGAAATTCCAAATGTTGAAATCCCAAGGCCGAAATCCCAAGGGATTTATTCCCAAAAGGCCGTAATCCCGAAGGTCGAAATCCCAAAGGCCCAAATCCCAAGGGTCGATATCCCAATGCCGAAATCCCAAGGCCGAAATCCCAAAGGCTGAAATTCAAAAGACCGACATCCCAAAGGCCGTAATCCCAAAAGCCGAAATCCCAAAGGCCGAAATCCGAAAGGCCGGAATCACAACGGCCGAAATCACAAATGTCGAAATCCCAAATCTGAAATACCAATTGATGAATTCCCAAAAGGCCGAAATCCCAAAGGACGAAATCCCAAAGCCCGAAATCCCAAAAGCCGATGTCCCAAAGGCTGAAATTCCAAAGACCGACGTCCCAAAGGCCGTAATCCCAAAAGCCGAAATCCCAAAGGCCGAAATCCGAAAGGCCGGAATCACAACGGCCGAAATCCCAAAGGCCGATATCCCAAAAGGCCGAAATCCCAAAGGACGAAATCCCAAAGGCCGAAATCCCAAAGGCCGAAGTCCCAAAGGATGAATTGCCAAAAGGCCGAAATCCCAAAGGCCGAAATCCCAAAGGCCGAAATACCAAAGGCCGAAACCCCAAAGGCCGAAATCCCAAACGACGCAATCCCAAAGACCGAAACCCCAAAGGCCGAAATCCGAAAGGCCGAAATCCCAAAGGCCGAAATCCCAAATGTCGAAATCCCAAGGCCGAAATACCAATTGATGAATTCCCAAAAAGCCCAAATCCCAAAGGACGAAATCCCAAAGCCCGAAATCCCAAAGGCCGATATCCCAAAGGCGGAAGTTCCAAAGGCCGAAATCCCAAATGTCGAAATCCCAAGTCCGAAATCCCAAATGAAGAATTCCCAAAAGGCTGAAATCCCAAAGGTCAAAATCCCCAAGGCCGAAATACCAAGGGCCGTAATCCCAAAAGCCGGAATCCCAAAGGTTCGAAGTCCCAAAGGTCGAAATCCCAAAGGCCGAAATCCCAAAGGCCGAAATCCCGAAGGCCGAAATCCCAAAGGCCGAAATCCCAAAGGCCGAAATCCCAAAGGCCGAAATCCCAAAGGCCGAAATCCCAAAGGCCGAAGTACCAAAGTCCGAAATCCCAAGGGCCGATATCCTAAAGGCAAAAATTCTAATGCCGAAATCCCAAACGCCGAAATCCCAAAGGCCGAAATCCCAAATGTCGAAATCCCAAATGTTGAAATCCCAAGGCCGAAATACCAATTGATGATTTGCCAAATGGCCGAAATCCCAAATGTCGAAATCCCAAGGCCGAAATACCAATTGATGATTTGCCAAATGGCCGAAATCCCAAATGTCGAAATCCCAAGGCCGAAATCCCAAAGGATGAATTCCCAAAAGGCTGAAATCATAAATGTCGAAATCCCAAAGGCCGAAATACCGTAGGCCGAAATCCCAAAGGCCGAAAACCCAAAGGCCGATATCGCAAAGGCCGAAATCCCGAAGGTCGAAATCCCCAATGTCGAAATTCCAAGGCCGAAATACCAAAGGATGAATTCCCAAAAGGCCGGAATCCCAAAGGCCGAAATCCCAAACGCCGAAATCCCAAAGACCGATATCCTAAAGTCGGAAACTCCAAATGCCGAAATGCCAAAGCCCGAAATCTGGAACGCCGAATTCCCAAATGCCGGAATCTCAAAAGGTCGAAATCCCAAAAGCCGATATCCCAAAGGCGGAAATTCCAAAGGCCGAAATCCCAAAGGCCGAAATCCCAAAGGCCGAAATCCCAAAGGATTAATTCCCAAAAGGCCGAAATCCCAAAGGCTGAAATTCCAAAGACCGCCATCCCAAATGCCATAATGCCACAGGCCGAAATCCCAAAGGCCGAAATCCCAAAGGCCGAAATCCCAAAGGCTAATATCCTAAAGGCGGAAATTCAAAAGGCCGAAATCCCGAACGGCGAAATCCCAAAGACCGACATCCCGAAGGCCGTTATCCCACAGGCCGAAATCTCAAAGGCTGAAATCCTAAAGGCCGAAATCCCAAAGGCCGAAATCCCAAATGTCGAAATTCCAAGGCCGAAATCCCAAAGGATGAATTCCCAAAGCCCGAAATCCCAAAGGCAGATGTCCCAAAGGCTGAAATTCCAAAGACCGACATCCCAAACCCCATAATCCCAAGGGCCGAAATCCCAAAGGCCGAAATCCGAAAGGCCGGAATTACAAAGGCCGAAATCCCAAAGGCCGATATCCCAAAAGGCCGAAATCCCAAAGGACGAAATCCCAAAGGCCGAAATCCCAAAGGACGAAATCCCAAAGGCCGAAATCCCAAGGGCCGATAACCTAAAGGGGGAAATTCCAAAGGCCGAAATCCTAAAGGCCGAAATCCCAAAGACTGAAATTCCAAAGGACGAAATCCCACATCTCGAAATCCCAAGGCCGAAATCCCAAAGGATGAATTCCCAAAAGGCTGAAATCCCAAAGGTCAAAATCCCAAAGGCCGACATCCCAAAGGCCGTAATCCCAAAGCCCGAAATCCCAAAGGCCGATGTCCCAAAGTCTGAAATTCCAAAGACCGACATCCCAAAGGCCGTAATCCCAAAGGCCGAAGTCCCAAAGGCCGTAATCCGAAAGGCCGGAATTACAAAGGCCGAAATCCCAAAGTTCGAAATCCCAAAGGCCGATATCCCTAAGACGGAAATTCCAAAGGCCGAAATCCCAAATGTCGAAATCCCAAAGGCCGAAATCCCAAAAGACAAAATCCCAAATGCCGAAATCCCAAAGGCAGATATCCGAAAGACGGAAATTCCAAAAGCCGAAATCCCAAAGGCCGAAATCCGAAAGACCGAAATCCCAAAGGCCGAAGTCCCAAAGGCCGTAATCCCAAACGGCGAAGTCCCAAACGCCTAAATCCCAAAGGCCGATATCCTAAAGGCGGAAACTCCAAATGCCGAAATCTCAAAGGCCGAAATCCCAAAGGCCGATATCCCAAAGGCCGAAATCCCAAGGGCCGTAATCCCAAAGGCCGGAATCCCAAAGGTCCGAATCCCAAAGGTCGAAATCCCAAAAAGCCGAAATCCCAAAGGACGAAACCCCAAAGGCCGAAGTCCCAAAGGTCGAAATCCCAAAGGCCGAAATCCCAAAGACCGAAATCCCAAAGGGCGAAATCCCAAAGGCCGATATCCTAAAGGCGGAAATTCAAAAGACCGACATCCCGAAGGCCGTTATCCTACAGGCCGAAATCTCAAAGGCCGAAATCCCAAAGGCCGAAATCCCAAAGGCCGAAATCCGAAAGGCCGAAATCCGAAATTTCGAAATTCCAAGGCCGAAATCCCAAAGGATGAATTGCCAAAAGGCCGAAATCCCAAAGGATGAATTGCCAAAAGGCCGAAATCCCAAAGGCCGAAATCCCAAAGGCCGAAATACCAAAGGCCGAAACCCCAAAGGCCGAAATCCCAAACGACGCAATCCCAAAGACCGAAACCCCAAAGGCCGAAATCCGAAAGGCCGAAATCCCAAAGGCCGAAATCCCAAATGTCGAAATCCCAAGGCCGAAATACCAATTGATGAATTCCCAAAAAGCCCAAATCCCAAAGGACGAAATCCCAAAGCCCGAAATCCCAAAGGCCGAAATCCCAAAGGCCGATATCCCAAAGGCGGAAGTTCCAAAGGCCGAAATCCCAAATGTCGAAATCCCAAGTCCGAAATCCCAAATGAAGAATTCCCAAAAGGCTGAAATCCCAAAGGTCAAAATCCCCAAGGCCGAAATACCAAGGGCCGTAATCCCAAAAGCCGGAATCCCAAAGGTCCGAAGTCCCAAAGGTCGAAATCCCAAAGGCCGAAATCCCCAAGGCCGAAATACCAAGGGCCGTAATCCCAAAAGCCGGAATCCCAAAGGTCCGAAGTCCCAAAGGCCGAAATCCCAAAGGCCGAAATCCCAAAGGCCGAAATCCCAAAGGCCGAAATCCCAAAGGCCGAAGTACCAAAGTCCGAAATCCCAAGGGCCGATATCCTAAAGGCAAAAATTCTAATGCCGAAATCCCAAACGCCGAAATCCCAAAGGCCGAAATCCCAAATGTCGAAATCCCAAATGTTGAAATCCCAAGGCCGAAATACCAATTGATGATTTGCCAAATGGCCGAAATCCCAAATGTCGAAATCCCAAGGCCGAAATACCAATTGATGATTTGCCAAATGGCCGAAATCCCAAATGTCGAAATCCCAAGGCCGAAATCCCAAAGGATGAATTCCCAAAAGGCTGAAATCATAAATGTCGAAATCCCAAAGGCCGAAATACCGTAGGCCGAAATCCCAAAGGCCGAAAACCCAAAGGCCGATATCGCAAAGGCCGAAATCCCGAAGGCCGAAATCCCCAATGTCGAAATTCCAAGGCCGAAATACCAAAGGATGAATTCCCAAAAGGCCGGAATCCCAAAGGCCGAAATCCCAAACGCCGAAATCCCAAAGACCGATATCCTAAAGTCGGAAACTCCAAATGCCGAAATGCCAAAGCCCGAAATCTGGAACGCCGAATTCCCAAATGCCGGAATCTCAAAAGGTCGAAATCCCAAAAGCCGATATCCCAAAGGCGGAAATTCCAAAGGCCGAAATCCCAAAGGCCGAAATCCCAAAGGATTAATTCCCAAAAGGCCGAAATCCCAAAGGCTGAAATTCCAAAGACCGCCATCCCAAATGCCATAATGCCACAGGCCGAAATCCCAAAGGCCGAAATCCCAAAGGCCGAAATCCCAAAGGCTAATATCCTAAAGGCGGAAATTCAAAAGGCCGAAATCCCGAACGGCGAAATCCCAAAGACCGACATCCCGAAGGCCGTTATCCCACAGGCCGAAATCTCAAAGGCTGAAATCCTAAAGGCCGAAATCCCAAAGGCCGAAATCCCAAATGTCGAAATTCCAAGGCCGAAATCCCAAAGGATGAATTCCCAAAAGGCCGAAATCCCAAAGGCCGAAATCCCAAAGGCCGAAATCCCAAAGGCCGAAATACCAAAGGCCGAAATCCCAAAGGCCGAAATCTCAAACGACACAATCCCAAAGGCCGAAATCCCAAAGGCCGAAATCCCGAAAGCCGAAATCCCAAAGGCCTAATTCCCAAATGTCGAAATCCCAAGGCCGTAATACCAATTGATGAATTCCCAAAAGGCCGTAATCCCACAGGCCGAAATCCCAAAGGCCGAAATCCCAAAGGACGAAATCCCAAATGCCGAAATCCCAAAGGCCGAAATCCCAAAGGCCGAAATCCCAAAGGCCGAAGTCCCAAAGGACGAAATCCCAAAGGCCTAAGTCCCAAAGGCCGAAATACCAAAGGCCGAAATCCAAAAGGCCGAAATCCCAAAGGCCGAAGTCCCAAAGCCCGAAATCCCAAAGGCCGAAATCCCAGAGGCTAATATCCTAAAGGCGGAAATTCAAAAGGCCGAAATCCCGAACGGCGATATCCCAAAGGCCGTAATCCCAAATGTCGAAATCCCAAATGTCGAAATCCCAAAGGACGAAACCCCAAAGGCCGAAGTCCCAAAGGTCGAAATCCCAAAGGCCGAAATCCCAAAGACCGAAATCACAAGGCCGTAATACCAATTGATGAATTCCCGAAGGGCCGAAAACGCAAAGGCCGAAATCCCAAAGGCCGATATCATAAAGGCGGAATTTCAAAAGGCCGAAATCCCGAACGGCGAAATCCCAAATGTCGGAATCCCAAATGTCGAAATCCCAAAGGCCCAAATCCCAAGGATGGATATGCCAATGCCGAAATCCCAAGGCCGACACCCCAAAGGCTGAAATTCCAAAGACCGACATCCCAAAGGCCGTAATCCCAATGGCCGAAAACCCAAAGGCCGAAATCCGAATGGCCGAAATCCCAAAGGCCGAAATCCCAAATGTCGAAATCCCAAATCTGAAATACCAATTGATGAATTCCCAAAAGGCCGAAATCCCAAAGGGCGAAATCCCAAAGCCCGAAATCCCAAAGGCCGATGTCCCAAAGGCTGAAATTCCAAAGACCGACATCCCAAAGGTCGAAATGCCAAAGGCCGAAATCCCAAAGGCCGAAATCCCAAAGGCCGGAATCACAACGGCCGAAATCCCAAAGGCCGATATCCCAAAAGGCCGAAATCCCAAAGGACGAAATCCCAAACGCCGAAATCCCAAAGGCGGCAATCCCAAATTTCGAAATCCCAAGGCCGTAATACCAATTGATGAATTCCCGAAGGGCCGAAAACGCAAAGGCCGAAATCCCAAAGGCCGATATCCTAAAGGCGGAAGTTCAAAAGGCCGAAATCCCGAACGCCGAAATCCCAAAGGCCGAAATCCCAAATTTCGAAATCCCAAATGTCGAAATCCCATGGCAGAAATACCAATTGATGAATTCCCAAAAGGCCGAAATCCCAAAGGACGAAATCCCAAAGCCCGAAATCGCAAAGGCCGAAATCCCAAATGTCGAAATCCCAAAGCCGAAATTCCAGTTGATGAATTCCCAAAAGGCCGAAATCCCAAAGGTCGAAATCCCAAAGGACGAAGTCCCAAAGCCCGGATTCCCAAAGCCCGAAATCCCAAAGGCCGAAATCCCAAATGTCGAAGTCCCAAGGTCGAAATACCAATTGATGAATTCCCAAAAGGCCGAAATCCCAAAGGTCGAAATCCCAAAGGCCGAAATCAAAAAGTCCGAAATCCCAAAGGCCGAAATCCCAAAGCCCGAAACCCCAAAGGCCGAAGACCTAAAGGACGAAATCCCGAAGACCGAATTCCCAAAGGCCAAAATCCCAAAGGATTAATTCCCAAAAGGCCGAAATCCCAAAGGCCGAAATCCCAAAGGCTGAAATGCCAAAGACCGACATCCCAAAGGCCGTAATCCCACAGGCCGAGGTCCCAAAGGCCGGAATCCCAAAGGCCGAAATCCCAAATGTCGAAATCCCAAATGTCGAAATCCCAATGCCGAAATACCAGTTGATGAATTCCCAAGGGCCGAAATCCCAACGGCCGAAATCCCAAATGTCGAAATTCCAAGGCCGAAATCCCAAAGTATGAATTCCCAAAAGGCCGAAATCCCAATGGACGAAATCCCAAAGCCCGAAATCCCGATGGCCGACATCCCAAAGGCTGAAATTCCAAAGACCGACATCCCAAAGGCCGTAATCCCAAATCCCGAAATCCCAAAGGCCGAAATCCGTAAGGCCGATAACCCAAAGGCGGAAATTCCAAAAGCCGAAATCCCAAAGGGCGAAATCCCAAAGGCCGAAATCCCAAAGGCCGAAATCCCAAAGGCCGAAATCCCAAAGGCCGAAATCCCAAAGGCCGAAATCCCAAAGGCCGAAATCCCAAAGGCCGAAATCCCAAAGGCTGAAATTCCAATGACCGACATCCCAAAGGCCGTAATCCCACAGGCCGAAATCCCAAAGGCCGAGATCCGAAAGGCCGAAATCCCAAATGTCGAAATCCCGAGGCCGAGATCCCAAGTGATGAATTCCCAAAAGGCCGTAATCTCAAAGGTCGAAATCCCAAAGGCCGATATCCCAAAGGCGGAAATTCCAAAGGCCGAAATCCCAAAGGTCGAAATCCCAAGGGCCGATATCCTAAAGGCGGAAATTCCTAATGCCGAAATCCCAAACGCCGAAATCCCAAAGGCCGAAATCCCAAATGTCGAAATCCCAAATGTCGAAATCCCAAGGCCGCAATACCAATTGATGAATTCCCAAAAGGCCAAAATCCCAAAGGTCGAAATCCCAATGGCTGAAATTCCAAAGACCGACATCCCAAAGGCCGTAATCCCAAAGGCCGAAATCCCAAAGGCCGACATCGCAAAGGCGGAAACTCCAAAGGCCGAAATCCCAAAGGCCGAAATCACAAAGGTCGAAATCCGAAAGGCCGAAATCCCAAATGTCGAAATCCCAAGGGATGAATTCCCAAAAGGCCGTATTCTCAAAGGCCGAAATCCCAAAGGCCGAAATCCCAAGGGCCGAAATCCCAAGGGCCGATATCCTAAAGGCGGAAATTCCTAATGCCGAAATCCCAAACGCCGAAATCCCAAATGTCTAAATCCCAAATGTCGAAATCCCAAGGCCGAAATACCAATTGATGAATTGCCAAAAGGCCGAAATCCCAAATGTCGAAATCCCAAGGCCGAAATCCCAAAGGATGAATTCCCAAAAGGCCGAGATCCCAAAGGCCGAAATCCCGAAGGCCAAAATCCCAAATATCGAAATTCCAAGGCCGAAATCCCAAAGGCCGAAATCCCGAAGACCGAATTCCCAAATGCCGGAATCTCAAAATGTCGAAATCCCAAAAGCCGATATCGCAAAGGCGGCAATTCCAAAGGCCGAAATTCCAAATGTTGAAATCCCAAGGCCGAAATCCCAAGGGATTTATTCCCAAAAGGCCGTAATCCCGAAGGTCGAAATCCCAAAGGCCCAAATCCCAAGGGTCGATATCCCAATGCCGAAATCCCAAGGCCGAAATCCCAAAGGCTGAAATTCAAAAGACCGACATCCCAAAGGCCGTAATCCCAAAAGCCGAAATCCCAAAGGCCGAAATCCGAAAGGCCGGAATCACAACGGCCGAAATCACAAATGTCGAAATCCCAAATCTGAAATACCAATTGATGAATTCCCAAAAGGCCGAAATCCCAAAGGACGAAATCCCAAAGCCCGAAATCCCAAAAGCCGATGTCCCAAAGGCTGAAATTCCAAAGACCGACATCCCAAAGGCCGTAATCCCAAAAGCCGAAATCCCAAAGGCCGAAATCCGAAAGGCCGGAATCACAACGGCCGAAATCCCAAAGGCCGATATCCCAAAAGGCCGAAATCCCAAAGGACGAAATCCCAAAGGCCGAAATCCCAAAGGCCGAAGTCCCAAAGGTCGAAATGCCAAAGGCCGAAATCCCAAAGGCCGAAATCCCAAAGGCCGGAATCACAACGGCCGAAATCCCAAAGGCCGATATCCCAAAAGGCCGAAATCCCAAAGGACGAAATCCCAAACGCCGAAATCCCAAAGGCGGCAATCCCAAATTTCGAAATCCCAAGGCCGTAATACCAATTGATGAATTCCCGAAGGGCCGAAAACGCAAAGGCCGAAATCCCAAAGGCCGATATCCTAAAGGCGGAAGTTCAAAAGGCCGAAATCCCGAACGCCGAAATCCCAAAGGCCGAAATCCCAAATTTCGAAATCCCAAATGTCGAAATCCCATGGCAGAAATACCAATTGATGAATTCCCAAAAGGCCGAAATCCCGAAGGACGAAATCCCAAAGCCCGAAATCGCAAAGGCCGAAATCCCAAATGTCGAAATCCCAAAGCCGAAATTCCAGTTGATGAATTCCCAAAAGGCCGAAATCCCAAAGGTCGAAATCCCAAAGGACGAAGTCCCAAAGCCCGGATTCCCAAAGCCCGAAATCCCAAAGGCCGAAATCCGTAAGGCCGATAACCCAAAGGCGGAAATTCCAAAAGCCGAAATCCCAAAGGGCGAAATGCCAAAGGCCGAGATCCCTAAGGCCGAAATCCCAAAGGCTGAAATTCCAATGACCGACATCCCAAAGGCCGTAATCCCACAGGCCGAAATCCCAAAGGCCGAGATCCGAAAGGCCGAAATCCCAAATGTCGAAATCCCAAGGCCGAGATCCCAAGTGATGAATTCCCAAAAGGCCGTAATCTCAAAGGTCGAAATCCCAAAGGCCGATATCCCAAAGGCGGAAATTCCAAAGGCCGAAATCCCAAAGGTCGAAATCCCAAGGGCCGATATCCTAAAGGCGGAAATTCCTAATGCCGAAATCCCAAACGCCGAAATCCCAAAGGCCGAAATCCCAAATGTCGAAATCCCAAATGTCGAAATCCCAAGGCCGCAATACCAATTGATGAATTCCCAAAAGGCCAAAATCCCAAAGGTCGAAATCCCAATGGCTGAAATTCCAAAGACCGACATCCCAAAGGCCGTAATCCCAAAGGCCGAAATCCCAAAGGCCGACATCGCAAAGGCGGAAACTCCAAAGGCCGAAATCCCAAAGGCCGAAATCACAAAGGGCGAAATCCGAAAGGCCGAAATCCCAAATGTCGAAATCCCAAGGGATGAATTCCCAAAAGGCCGTATTCTCAAAGGCCGAAATCCCAATGGCCGAAATCCCAAGGGCCGAAATCCCAAGGGCCGATATCCTAAAGGCGGAAATTCCTAATGCCGAAATCCCAAACGCCGAAATCCCAAATGTCTAAATCCCAAATGTCGAAATCCCAAGGCCGAAATACCAATTGATGAATTGCCAAAAGGCCGAAATCCCAAATGTCGAAATCCCAAGGCCGAAATCCCAAAGGATGAATTCCCAAAAGGCCGAGATCCCAAAGGCCGAAATCCCGAAGGCCAAAATCCCAAATATCGAAATTCCTAGGCCGAAATCCCAAAGGCCGAAATCCCGAAGACCGAATTCCCAAATGCCGGAATCTCAAAATGTCGAAATCCCAAAAGCCGATATCGCAAAGGCGGCAATTCCAAAGGCCGAAATTCCAAATGTTGAAATCCCAAGGCCGAAATCCCAAAGGATTTATTCCCAAAAGGCCGTAATCCCGAAGGTCGAAATCCCAAAGGCCCAAATCCCAAGGGTCGATATCCCAATGCCGAAATCCCAAGGCCGAAATCCCAAAGGCTGAAATTCAAAAGACCGACATCCCAAAGGCCGTAATCCCAAAAGCCGAAATCCCAAAGGCCGAAATCCGAAAGGCCGGAATCACAACGGCCGAAATCACAAATGTCGAAATCCCAAATCTGAAATACCAATTGATGAATTCCCAAAAGGCCGAAATCCCAAAGGACGAAATCCCAAAGCCCGAAATCCCAAAAGCCGATGTCCCAAAGGCTGAAATTCCAAATACCGACATCCCAAAGGCCGTAATCCCAAAAGCCGAAATCCCAAAGGCCGAAATCCGAAAGGCCGGAATCACAACGGCCGAAATCCCAAAGGCCGATATCCCAAAAGGCCGAAATCCCAAAGGACGAAATCCCAAAGTCCGAAATCCCAAAGGCCGAAGTCCCAAAGGTCGAAATCCCAAAGGCCGAAATCCCAAAGGCCGAAATCCCAAAGGCCGAAATCCCAAAGGCCGAAATCCCAAAAGGCCGAAATCCCAAAGGAAGAAGTCCCAAAGGCTGAAATCCCAAAGGCCGATATCCTAAAGGCGGAAATTCAAAAGGCCGATATCCCAAACGCCGAAATCCCAAAGGCGGAAATCCCAAATTTCGAAATCCCAAGGCCGTAATACCAATTGATGAATTCCCGAAGGGCCGAAAACGCAAAGGCCGAAATCCCAAAGGCCGATATCCTAAAGGCGGAAATTCAAAAGGCCGACACCCCGAACGCCGAAATCCCAAAGCCCGAAATCCCAAAGGCCGAAATCCCAAATGTCGAAATCCCAAGGTCGAAATACCAATTGATGAATTCCCAAAAGGCCGAAATCCCAAAGGACGAAATCCCAAAGCCCGAAATCGCAAAGGCCGAAATCCCAAATGTCGAAATCCCAAAGCCGAAATTCCAGTTGATGAATTCCCAAAAGGCCGAAATCCCAAAGGTCGAAATCCCAAAGGACGAAGTCCCAAAGCCCGGATTCCCAAAGCCCGAAATCCCAAAGGCCGAAATCCGTAAGGCCGATAACCCAAAGGCGGAAATTCCAAAAGCCGAAATCCCAAAGGGCGAAATGCCAAAGGCCGAAATCCCTAAGGCCGAAATCCCAAAGGCTGAAATTCCAATGACCGACATCCCAAAGGCCGTAATCCCACAGGCCGAAATCCCAAAGGCCGAGATCCGAAAGGCCGAAATCCCAAATGTCGAAATCCCAAGGCCGAGATCCCAAGTGATGAATTCCCAAAAGGCCGTAATCTCAAAGGTCGAAATCCCAAAGGCCGATATCCCAAAGGCGGAAATTCCAAAGGCCGAAATCCCAAAGGTCGAAATCCCAAGGGCCGATATCCTAAAGGCGGAAATTCCTAATGCCGAAATCCCAAACGCCGAAATCCCAAAGGCCGAAATCCCAAATGTCGAAATCCCAAATGTCCAAATCCCAAGGCCGCAATACCAATTGATGAATTCCCAAAAGGCCAAAATCCCAAAGGTCGAAATCCCAATGGCTGAAATTCCAAAGACCGACATCCCAAAGGCCGTAATCCCAAAGGCCGAAATCCCAAAGGCCGACATCGCAAAGGCGGAAACTCCAAAGGCCGAAATCCCAAAGGCCGAAATCACAAAGGGCGAAATCCGAAAGGCCGAAATCCCAAATGTCGAAATCCCAAGGGATGAATTCCCAAAAGGCCGTATTCTCAAAGGCCGAAATCCCAAAGGCCGAAATCCCAAGGGCCGAAATCCCAAGGGCCGATATCCTAAAGGCGGAAATTCCTAATGCCGAAATCCCAAACGCCGAAATCCCAAATGTCTAAATCCCAATTGTCGAAATCCCAAGGCCGAAATACCAATTGATGAATTGCCAAAAGGCCGAAATCCCAAATGTCGAAATCCCAAGGCCGAAATCCCAAAGGATGAATTCCCAAAAGGCCGAGATCCCAAAGGCCGAAATCCCGAAGGCCAAAATCCCAAATATCGAAATTCCTAGGCCGAAATCCCAAAGGCCGAAATCCCGAAGACCGAATTCCCAAATGCCGGAATCTCAAAATGTCGAAATCCCAAAAGCCGATATCGCAAAGGCGGCAATTCCAAAGGCCGAAATTCCAAATGTTGAAATCCCAAGGCCGAAATCCCAAGGGATTTATTCCCAAAAGGCCGTAATCCCGAAGGTCGAAATCCCAAAGGCCCAAATCCCAAGGGTCGATATCCCAATGCCGAAATCCCAATGCCGAAATCCCAAGGCCGAAATCCCAAAGGCTGAAATTCAAAAGACCGACATCCCAAAGGCCGTAATCCCAAAAGCCGAAATCCCAAAGGCCGAAATCCGAAAGGCCGGAATCACAACGGCCGAAATCACAAATGTCGAAATCCCAAATCTGAAATACCAATTGATGAATTCCCAAAAGGCCGAAATCCCAAAGGACGAAATCCCAAAGCCCGAAATCCCAAAAGCCGATGTCCCAAAGGCTGAAATTCCAAATACCGACATCCCAAAGGCCGTAATCCCAAAAGCCGAAATCCCAAAGGCCGAAATCCGAAAGGCCGGAATCACAACGGCCGAAATCCCAAAGGCCGATATCCCAAAAGGCCGAAATCCCAAAGGACGAAATCCCAAAGTCCGAAATCCCAAAGGCCGAAGTCCCAAAGGTCGAAATCCCAAAGGCCGAAATCCCAAAGGCCGAAATCCCAAAGGCCGAAATCCCAAAGGCCGAAATCCCAAAAGGCCGAAATCCCAAAGGAAGAAGTCCCAAAGGCTGAAATCCCAAAGGCCGATATCCTAAAGGCGGAAATTCAAAAGGCCGATATCCCAAACGCCGAAATCCCAAAGGCGGAAATCCCAAATTTCGAAATCCCAAGGCCGTAATACCAATTGATGAATTCCCGAAGGGCCGAAAACGCAAAGGCCGAAATCCCAAAGGCCGATATCCTAAAGGCGGAAATTCAAAAGGCCGACACCCCGAACGCCGAAATCCCAAAGCCCGAAATCCCAAATGTCGAAATCCCAAGGTCGAAATACCAATTGATGAATTCCCAAAAGGCCGAAATCCCAAAGGTCGAAATCTCAAAGGCCGAAATCAAAAAGTCCGAATTCCCAAAGGCCAAAATCCCAAAGGATTAATTCCCAAAAGGCCGAAATCCCAAAGGCCGAAATCCCAAAGGCCGTAATCCCAAAGGCCGGAATCCCAAAGGTCCAAATCCCAAACGTCGAAATCCCAAACGCCGGAATCCCAAAGGACGAATCCCAAAGGCCGAAATCCCAAAGGCCGATTAACCAAAGGCGGAAATTCCAAAAGCCGAAATCCCAAAGGGCGAAATCCCAAAGGCCGAAATCCCAAAGGCCGAAATTCCAAGGCCCAAATACCAAAGCATGAATTCCCAAAAGGCCGAAATCCCAAAGCCCGAAATCCCAAAGGCGGAAATCCCAAAGGTCGATATCCTAAAGGCGGAAATTCCAAAGGCCGAAATCCCAAACGAAAGAATCCCAAAGGCCGAAATACCAAAGGATGACTTCCCAAAGGTCGAAATCCCAAAGGATGAAATCCAAAAGGCCGAAATCCAAGGGCCAGAATCCCAAGGGTCGAAATCCCACAGGTCGAAATCCTAAAGGCCGAAATCCCAATGGCCGAAATCCGAAGGCCGAAATACCAAAGGATGACTTCCCAAATATCGAAATCCCAAAGGATGAAATCCCAAGGCCGAAATCCCAGAGGCCGAAATCCCAAAGGCTGAAATTCCAAAGACCGACATCCCAAAGGCCGAAATCTCAAAGACCGAAATCTCAAAGGCAGAAAACCCAAAGTCCGAAATCCAAAGGGCCGAAATCCCAAAGGCTGAAATTCCAAAGGCCGACATCCCAAAGGCCGAAATCCCAAAGGCCGAAATCCCAAAGGCCGAAATCCCAAAGGCCGAAATCCCTAAGGCCGAAATCCCAAATGTAGAAATCCCAAGACCGATATCCCGAACGATGAATTCCCAAAAGGCCGTAATCACAAAGGTCGAAATCCCAAAGGCCGGAATCCCAAGGGCCGATATCCTAATGGCGGAAATTCCAAAGGCCGAAATCCCAAACGCCGATATCCCAAATGTCGAAATCCCAAGGCCGAAATACCAAAGCATGAACTACCAAATGGCCGAAATCCCAAAGTTCGAAATCCCAAAGGCCGAAATCCCAAGGGCCGAAATCCCAAGGCCGAAATCAGAAAGGCCGAAATCCCAAACGCCGAAATCCCAAACGCCGAAATCCCAAATTTCGAAATCCCAAGGCCGAAATACCGAAGCATGAACTACCAAATGGTCGAAATCCCAAAGGCCGAAATCCAAAGGATGAATTCCCAAAAGGCCGAGATCCCAAAGGCCGAAATCCCGAAGGCCAAAATCCCAAATATCGAAATTCCAAGGCCGAAATCCCAAAGGCCGAAATCCCGAAGACCGAATTCCCAAATGCCGGAATCTCAAAATGTCGAAATCCCAAAAGCCGATATCGCAAAGGCGGCAATTCCAAAGGCCGAAATTCCAAATGTTGAAATCCCAAGGCCGAAATCCCAAGGGATTTATTCCCAAAAGGCCGTAATCCCGAAGGTCGAAATCCCAAAGGCCCAAATCCCAAGGGTCGATATCCCAATGCCGAAATCCCAAGGCCGAAATCCCAAAGGCTGAAATTCAAAAGACCGACATCCCAAAGGCCGTAATCCCAAAAGCCGAAATCCCAAAGGCCGAAATCCGAAAGGCCGGAATCACAACGGCCGAAATCACAAATGTCGAAATGCCAAATCTGAAATACCAATTGATGAATTCCCAAAAGGCCGAAATCCCAAAGGACGAAATCCCAAAGCCCGAAATCCCAAAAGCCGATGTCCCAAAGGCTGAAATTCCAAAGACCGACATCCCAAAGGCCGTAATCCCAAAAGCCGAAATCCCAAAGGCCGAAATCCGAAAGGCCGGAATCACAACGGCCGAAATCCCAAAGGCCGATATCCCAAAAGGCCGAAATCTCAAAGGACGAAATCCCAAAGGCCGAAATCCCAAAGGCCGAAGTCCCAAAGGTCGAAATGCCAAAGGCCGAAATCCCAAAGGCCGAAATCCCAAAGGCCGGAATCACAACGGCCGAAATCCCAAAGGCCGATATCCCAAAAGGCCGAAATCCCAAAGGACGAAATCCCAAACGCCGAAATCCCAAAGGCGGCAATCCCAAATTTCGAAATCCCAAGGCCGTAATACCAATTGATGAATTCCCGAAGGGCCGAAAACGCAAAGGCCGAAATCCCAAAGGCCGATATCCTAAAGGCGGAAGTTCAAAAGGCCGAAATCCCGAACGCCGAAATCCCAAAGGCCGAAATCCCAAATTTCGAAATCCCAAATGTCGAAATCCCATGGCAGAAATACCAATTGATGAATTCCCAAAAGGCCGAAATCCCAAAGGACGAAATCCCAAAGCCCGAAATCGCAAAGGCCGAAATCCCAAATGTCGAAATCCCAAAGCCGAAATTCCAGTTGATGAATTCCCAAAAGGCCGAAATCCCAAAGGTCGAAATCCCAAAGGACGAAGTCCCAAAGCCCGGATTCCCAAAGCCCGAAATCCCAAAGGCCGAAATCCGTAAGGCCGATAACCCAAAGGCGGAAATTCCAAAAGACGAAATCCCAAAGGGCGAAATGCCAAAGGCCGAAATCCCTAAGGCCGAAATCCCAAAGGCTGAAATTCCAATGACCGACATCCCAAAGGCCGTAATCCCACAGGCCGAAATCCCAAAGGCCGAGATCCGAAAGGCCGAAATCCCAAATGTCGAAATCCCAAGGCCGAGATCCCAAGTGATGAATTCCCAAAAGGCCGTAATCTCAAAGGTCGAAATCCCAAAGGCCGATATCCCAAAGGCGGAAATTCCAAAGGCCGAAATCCCAAAGGTCGAAATCCCAAGGGCCGATATCCTAAAGGCGGAAATTCCTAATGCCGAAATCCCAAACGCCGAAATCCCAAAGGCCGAAATCCCAAATGTCGAAATCCCAAATGTCGAAATCCCAAGGCCGCAATACCAATTGATGAATTCCCAAAAGGCCAAAATCCCAAAGGTCGAAATCCCAATGGCTGAAATTCCAAAGACCGACATCCCAAAGGCCGTAATCCCAAAGGCCGAAATCCCAAAGGCCGACATCGCAAAGGCGGAAACTCCAAAGGCCGAAATCCCAAAGGCCGAAATCACAAAGGGCGAAATCCGAAAGGCCGAAATCCCAAATGTCGAAATCCCAAGGGATGAATTCCCAAAAGGCCGTATTCTCAAAGGCCGAAATCCCAAAGGCCGAAATCCCAAGGGCCGAAATCCCAAGGGCCGATATCCTAAAGGCGGAAATTCCTAATGCCGAAATCCCAAACGCCGAAATCCCAAATGTCTAAATCCCAAATGTCGAAATCCCAAGGCCGAAATACCAATTGATGAATTGCCAAAAGGCCGAAATCCCAAATGTCGAAATCCCAAGGCCGAAATCCCAAAGGATGAATTCCCAAAAGGCCGAGATCCCAAAGGCCGAAATCCCGAAGGCCAAAATCCCAAATATCGAAATTCCTAGGCCGAAATCCCAAAGGCCGAAATCCCGAAGACCGAATTCCCAAATGCCGGAATCTCAAAATGTCGAAATCCCAAAAGCCGATATCGCAAAGGCGGCAATTCCAAAGGCCGAAATTCCAAATGTTGAAATCCCAAGGCCGAAATCCCAAAGGATTTATTCCCAAAAGGCCGTAATCCCGAAGGTCGAAATCCCAAAGGCCCAAATCCCAAGGGTCGATATCCCAATGCCGAAATCCCAAGGCCGAAATCCCAAAGGCTGAAATTCAAAAGACCGACATCCCAAAGGCCGTAATCCCAAAGGTCGAAATCCCAAAGGCCGAAATCCCAAAGGCCGAAATCCCAAAGGCCGAAATCCCAAAGGCCGAAATCCCAAAAGGCCGAAATCCCAAAGGAAGAAGTCCCAAAGGCTGAAATCCCAAAGGCCGATATCCTAAAGGCGGAAATTCAAAAGGCCGATATCCCAAACGCCGAAATCCCAAAGGCGGAAATCCCAAATTTCGAAATCCCAAGGCCGTAATACCAATTGATGAATTCCCGAAGGGCCGAAAACGCAAAGGCCGAAATCCCAAAGGCCGATATCCTAAAGGCGGAAATTCAAAAGGCCGACACCCCGAACGCCGAAATCCCAAAGCCCGAAATCCCAAAGGCCGAAATCCCAAATGTCGAAATCCCAAGGTCGAAATACCAATTGATGAATTCCCAAAAGGCCGAAATCCCAAAGGTCGAAATCTCAAAGGCCGAAATCAAAAAGTCCGAATTCCCAAAGGCCAAAATCCCAAAGGATTAATTCCCAAAAGGCCGAAATCCCAAAGGCCGAAATCCCAAAGGCCGTAATCCCAAAGGCCGGAATCCCAAAGGTCCAAATCCCAAACGTCGAAATCCCAAACGCCGGAATCCCAAAGGACGAATCCCAAAGGCCGAAATCCCAAAGGCCGATTAACCAAAGGCGGAAATTCCAAAAGCCGAAATCCCAAAGGGCGAAATCCCAAAGGCCGAAATCCCAAAGGCCGAAATCCCAAGGCCCAAATACCAAAGCATGAATTCCCAAAAGGCCGAAATCCCAAAGCCCGAAATCCCAAAGGCGGAAATCCCAAAGGTCGATATCCTAAAGGCGGAAATTCCAAAGGCCGAAATCCCAAACGAAAGAATCCCAAAGGCCGAAATACCAAAGGATGACTTCCCAAAGGTCGAAATCCCAAAGGATGAAATCCAAAAGGCCGAAATCCAAGGGCCAGAATCCCAAGGGTCGAAATCCCACAGGTCGAAATCCTAAAGGCCGAAATCCAAATGGCCGAAATCCGAAGGCCGAAATACCAAAGGATGACTTCCCAAATATCGAAATCCCAAAGGATGAAATCCCAAGGCCGAAATCCCAGAGGCCGAAATCCCAAAGGCTGAAATTCCAAAGACCGACATCCCAAAGGCCGAAATCTCAAAGACCGAAATCTCAAAGGCAGAAAACCCAAAGTCCGAAATCCAAAGGGCCGAAATCCCAAAGGCTGAAATTCCAAAGGCCGACATCCCAAAGGCCGAAATCCCAAAGGCCGAAATCCCAAAGGCCGAAATCCCAAAGGCCGAAATCCCTAAGGCCGAAATCCCAAATGTAGAAATCCCAAGACCGATATCCCGAACGATGAATTCCCAAAAGGCCGTAATCACAAAGGTCGAAATCCCAAAGGCCGGAATCCCAAGGGCCGATATCCTAATGGCGGAAATTCCAAAGGCCGAAATCCCAAACGCCGATATCCCAAATGTCGAAATCCCAAGGCCGAAATACCAAAGCATGAACTACCAAATGGCCGAAATCCCAAAGTTCGAAATCCCGAAGGCCGAAATCCCAAGGGCCGAAATCCCAAGGCCGAAATCAGAAAGGCCGAAATCCCAAACGCCGAAATCCCAAACGCCGAAATCCCAAATTTCGAAATCCCAAGGCCGAAATACCGAAGCATGAACTACCAAATGGTCGAAATCCCAAAGGCCGAAATCCAAAGGATGAATTCCCAAAAGGCCGAGATCCCAAAGGCCGAAATCCCGAAGGCCAAAATCCCAAATATCGAAATTCCAAGGCCGAAATCCCAAAGGCCGAAATCCCGAAGACCGAATTCCCAAATGCCGGAATCTCAAAATGTCGAAATCCCAAAAGCCGATATCGCAAAGGCGGCAATTCCAAAGGCCGAAATTCCAAATGTTGAAATCCCAAGGCCGAAATCCCAAGGGATTTATTCCCAAAAGGCCGTAATCCCGAAGGTCGAAATCCCAAAGGCCCAAATCCCAAGGGTCGATATCCCAATGCCGAAATCCCAAGGCCGAAATCCCAAAGGCTGAAATTCAAAAGACCGACATCCCAAAGGCCGTAATCCCAAAAGCCGAAATCCCAAAGGCCGAAATCCGAAAGGCCGGAATCACAACGGCCGAAATCACAAATGTCGAAATGCCAAATCTGAAATACCAATTGATGAATTCCCAAAAGGCCGAAATCCCAAAGGACGAAATCCCAAAGCCCGAAATCCCAAAAGCCGATGTCCCAAAGGCTGAAATTCCAAAGACCGACATCCCAAAGGCCGTAATCCCAAAAGCCGAAATCCCAAAGGCCGAAATCCGAAAGGCCGGAATCACAACGGCCGAAATCCCAAAGGCCGATATCCCAAAAGGCCGAAATCTCAAAGGACGAAATCCCAAAGGCCGAAATCCCAAAGGCCGAAGTCCCAAAGGTCGAAATGCCAAAGGCCGAAATCCCAAAGGCCGAAATCCCAAAGGCCGGAATCACAACGGCCGAAATCCCAAAGGCCGATATCCCAAAAGGCCGAAATCCCAAAGGACGAAATCCCAAACGCCGAAATCCCAAAGGCGGCAATCCCAAATTTCGAAATCCCAAGGCCGTAATACCAATTGATGAATTCCCGAAGGGCCGAAAACGCAAAGGCCGAAATCCCAAAGGCCGATATCCTAAAGGCGGAAGTTCAAAAGGCCGAAATCCCGAACGCCGAAATCCCAAAGGCCGAAATCCCAAATTTCGAAATCCCAAATGTCGAAATCCCATGGCAGAAATACCAATTGATGAATTCCCAAAAGGCCGAAATCCCAAAGGACGAAATCCCAAAGCCCGAAATCGCAAAGGCCGAAATCCCAAATGTCGAAATCCCAAAGCCGAAATTCCAGTTGATGAATTCCCAAAAGGCCGAAATCCCAAAGGTCGAAATCCCAAAGGACGAAGTCCCAAAGCCCGGATTCCCAAAGCCCGAAATCCCAAAGGCCGAAATCCGTAAGGCCGATAACCCAAAGGCGGAAATTCCAAAAGCCGAAATCCCAAAGGGCGAAATGCCAAAGGCCGAAATCCCTAAGGCCGAAATCCCAAAGGCTGAAATTCCAATGACCGACATCCCAAAGGCCGTAATCCCACAGGCCGAAATCCCAAAGGCCGAGATCCGAAAGGCCGAAATCCCAAATGTCGAAATCCCAAGGCCGAGATCCCAAGTGATGAATTCCCAAAAGGCCGTAATCTCAAAGGTCGAAATCCCAAAGGCCGATATCCCAAAGGCGGAAATTCCAAAGGCCGAAATCCCAAAGGTCGAAATCCCAAGGGCCGATATCCTAAAGGCGGAAATTCCTAATGCCGAAATCCCAAACGCCGAAATCCCAAAGGCCGAAATCCCAAATGTCGAAATCCCAAATGTCGAAATCCCAAGGCCGCAATACCAATTGATGAATTCCCAAAAGGCCAAAATCCCAAAGGTCGAAATCCCAATGGCTGAAATTCCAAAGACCGACATCCCAAAGGCCGTAATCCCAAAGGCCGAAATCCCAAAGGCCGACATCGCAAAGGCGGAAACTCCAAAGGCCGAAATCCCAAAGGCCGAAATCACAAAGGGCGAAATCCGAAAGGCCGAAATCCCAAATGTCGAAATCCCAAGGGATGAATTCCCAAAAGGCCGTATTCTCAAAGGCCGAAATCCCAAAGGCCGAAATCCCAAGGGCCGAAATCCCAAGGGCCGATATCCTAAAGGCGGAAATTCCTAATGCCGAAATCCCAAACGCCGAAATCCCAAATGTCTAAATCCCAAATGTCGAAATCCCAAGGCCGAAATACCAATTGATGAATTGCCAAAAGGCCGAAATCCCAAATGTCGAAATCCCAAGGCCGAAATCCCAAAGGATGAATTCCCAAAAGGCCGAGATCCCAAAGGCCGAAATCCCGAAGGCCAAAATCCCAAATATCGAAATTCCTAGGCCGAAATCCCAAAGGCCGAAATCCCGAAGACCGAATTCCCAAATGCCGGAATCTCAAAATGTCGAAATCCCAAAAGCCGATATCGCAAAGGCGGCAATTCCAAAGGCCGAAATTCCAAATGTTGAAATCCCAAGGCCGAAATCCCAAAGGATTTATTCCCAAAAGGCCGTAATCCCGAAGGTCGAAATCCCAAAGGCCCAAATCCCAAGGGTCGATATCCCAATGCCGAAATCCCAAGGCCGAAATCCCAAAGGCTGAAATTCAAAAGACCGACATCCCAAAGGCCGTAATCCCAAAAGCCGAAATCCCAAAGGCCGAAATCCGAAAGGCCGGAATCACAACGGCCGAAATCACAAATGTCGAAATCCCAAATCTGAAATACCAATTGATGAATTCCCAAAAGGCCGAAATCCCAAAGGACGAAATCCCAAAGCCCGAAATCCCAAAAGCCGATGTCCCAAAGGCTGAAATTCCAAATACCGACATCCCAAAGGCCGTAATCCCAAAAGCCGAAATCCCAAAGGCCGAAATCCGAAAGGCCGGAATCACAACGGCCGAAATCCCAAAGGCCGATATCCCAAAAGGCCGAAATCCCAAAGGACGAAATCCCAAAGTCCGAAATCCCAAAGGCCGAAGTCCCAAAGGTCGAAATCCCAAAGGCCGAAATCCCAAAGGCCGAAATCCCAAAGGCCGAAATCCCAAAGGCCGAAATCCCAAAAGGCCGAAATCCCAAAGGAAGAAGTCCCAAAGGCTGAAATCCCAAAGGCCGATATCCTAAAGGCGGAAATTCAAAAGGCCGATATCCCAAACGCCGAAATCCCAAAGGCGGAAATCCCAAATTTCGAAATCCCAAGGCCGTAATACCAATTGATGAATTCCCGAAGGGCCGAAAACGCAAAGACCGAAATCCCAAAGGCCGATATCCTAAAGGCGGAAATTCAAAAGGCCGACACCCCGAACGCCGAAATCCCAAAGCCCGAAATCCCAAAGGCCGAAATCCCAAATGTCGAAATCCCAAGGTCGAAATACCAATTGATGAATTCCCAAAAGGCCGAAATCCCAAAGGACGAAATCCCAAAGCCCGAAATCGCAAAGGCCGAAATCCCAAATGTCGAAATCCCAAAGCCGAAATTCCAGTTGGTGAATTCCCAAAAGGCCGAAATCCCAAAGGTCGAAATCCCAAAGGACGAAGTCCCAAAGCCCGGATTCCCAAAGCCCGAAATCCCAAAGGCCGAAATCCGTAAGGCCGATAACCCAAAGGCGGAAATTCCAAAAGCCGAAATCCCAAAGGGCGAAATGCCAAAGGCCGAAATCCCTAAGGCCGAAATCCCAAAGGCTGAAATTCCAATGACCGACATCCCAAAGGCCGTAATCCCACAGGCCGAAATCCCAAAGGCCGAGATCCGAAAGGCCGAAATCCCAAATGTCGAAATCCCAAGGCCGAGATCCCAAGTGATGAATTCCCAAAAGGCCGTAATCTCAAAGGTCGAATTCCCAAAGGCCGATATCCCAAAGGTGGAAATTCCAAAGGCCGAAATCCCAAAGGTCGAAATCCCAAGGGCCGATATCCTAAAGGCGGAAATTCCTAATGCCGAAATCCCAAACGCCGAAATCCCAAAGGCCGAAATCCCAAATGTCGAAATCCCAAATGTCGAAATCCCAAGGCCGCAATACCAATTGATGAATTCCCAAAAGGCCAAAATCCCAAAGGTCGAAATCCCAATGGCTGAAATTCCAAAGACCGACATCCCAAAGGCCGTAATCCCAAAGGCCGAAATCCCAAAGGCCGACATCGCAAAGGCGGAAACTCCAAAGGCCGAAATCCCAAAGGCCGAAATCACAAAGGGCGAAATCCGAAAGGCCGAAATCCCAAATGTCGAAATCCCAAGGGATGAATTCCCAAAAGGCCGTATTCTCAAAGGCCGAAATCCCAAAGGCCGAAATCCCAAGGGCCGAAATCCCAAGGGCCGATATCCTAAAGGCGGAAATTCCTAATGCCGAAATCCCAAACGCCGAAATCCCAAATGTCTAAATCCCAAATGTCGAAATCCCAAGGCCGAAATACCAATTGATGAATTGCCAAAAGGCCGAAATCCCAAATGTCGAAATCCCAAGGCCGAAATCCCAAAGGATGAATTCCCAAAAGGCCGAGATCCCAAAGGCCGAAATCCCGAAGGCCAAAATCCCAAATATCGAAATTCCTAGGCCGAAATCCCAAAGGCCGAAATCCCGAAGACCGAATTCCCAAATGCCGGAATCTCAAAATGTCGAAATCCCAAAAGCCGATATCGCAAAGGCGGCAATTCCAAAGGCCGAAATTCCAAATGTTGAAATCCCAAGGCCGAAATCCCAAAGGATTTATTCCCAAAAGGCCGTAATCCCGAAGGTCGAAATCCCAAAGGCCCAAATCCCAAGGGTCGATATCCCAATGCCGAAATCCCAAGGCCGAAATCCCAAAGGCTGAAATTCAAAAGACCGACATCCCAAAGGCCGTAATCCCAAAAGCCGAAATCCCAAAGGCCGAAATCCGAAAGGCCGGAATCACAACGGCCGAAATCACAAATGTCGATATCCCAAATCTGAAATACCAATTGATGAATTCCCAAAAGGCCGAAATCCCAAAGGACGAAATCCCAAAGCCCGAAATCCCAAAAGCCGATGTCCCAAAGGCTGAAATTCCAAATACCGACATCCCAAAGGCCGTAATCCCAAAAGCCGAAATCCCAAAGGCCGAAATCCGAAAGGCCGGAATCACAACGGCCGAAATCCCAAAGGCCGATATCCCAAAAGGCCGAAATCCCAAAGGACGAAATCCCAAAGTCCGAAATCCCAAAGGCCGAAGTCCCAAAGGTCGAAATCCCAAAGGCCGAAATCCCAAAGGCCGAAATCCCAAAGGCCGAAATCCCAAAGGCCGAAATCCCAAAAGGCCGAAATCCCAAAGGAAGAAGTCCCAAAGGCTGAAATCCCAAAGGCCGATATCCTAAAGGCGGAAATTCAAAAGGCCGATATCCCAAACGCCGAAATCCCAAAGGCGGAAATCCCAAATTTCGAAATCCCAAGGCCGTAATACCAATTGATGAATTCCCGAAGGGCCGAAAACGCAAAGGCCGAAATCCCAAAGGCCGATATCCTAAAGGCGGAAATTCAAAAGGCCGACACCCCGAACGCCGAAATCCCAAAGCCCGAAATCCCAAAGGCCGAAATCCCAAATGTCGAAATCCCAAGGTCGAAATACCAATTGATGAATTCCCAAAAGGCCGAAATCCCAAAGGTCGAAATCTCAAAGGCCGAAATCAAAAAGTCCGAATTCCCAAAGGCCAAAATCCCAAAGGATTAATTCCCAAAAGGCCGAAATCCCAAAGGCCGAAATCCCAAAGGCCGTAATCCCAAAGGCCGGAATCCCAAAGGTCCAAATCCCAAACGTCGAAATCCCAAACGCCGGAATCCCAAAGGACGAATCCCAAAGGCCGAAATCCCAAAGGCCGATTAACCAAAGGCGGAAATTCCAAAAGCCGAAATCCCAAAGGGCGAAATCCCAAAGGCCGAAATCCCAAAGGCCGAAATCCCAAGGCCCAAATACCAAAGCATGAATTCCCAAAAGGCCGAAATCCCAAAGCCCGAAATCCCAAAGGCGGAAATCCCAAAGGTCGATATCCTAAAGGCGGAAATTCCAAAGGCCGAAATCCCAAACGAAAGAATCCCAAAGGCCGAAATACCAAAGGATGACTTCCCAAAGGTCGAAATCCCAAAGGATGAAATCCAAAAGGCCGAAATCCAAGGGCCAGAATCCCAAGGGTCGAAATCCCACAGGTCGAAATCCTAAAGGCCGAAATCCCAATGGCCGAAATCCGAAGGCCGAAATACCAAAGGATGACTTCCCAAATATCGAAATCCCAAAGGATGAAATCCCAAGGCCGAAATCCCAGAGGCCGAAATCCCAAAGGCTGAAATTCCAAAGACCGACATCCCAAAGGCCGAAATCTCAAAGACCGAAATCTCAAAGGCAGAAAACCCAAAGTCCGAAATCCAAAGGGCCGAAATCCCAAAGGCTGAAATTCCAAAGGCCGACATCCCAAAGGCCGAAATCCCAAAGGCCGAAATCCCAAAGGCCGAAATCCCAAAGGCCGAAATCCCTAAGGCCGAAATCCCAAATGTAGAAATCCCAAGACCGATATCCCGAACGATGAATTCCCAAAAGGCCGTAATCACAAAGGTCGAAATCCCAAAGGCCGGAATCCCAAGGGCCGATATCCTAATGGCGGAAATTCCAAAGGCCGAAATCCCAAACGCCGATATCCCAAATGTCGAAATCCCAAGGCCGAAATACCAAAGCATGAACTACCAAATGGCCGAAATCCCAAAGTTCGAAATCCCAAAGGCCGAAATCCCAAGGGCCGAAATCCCAAGGCCGAAATCAGAAAGGCCGAAATCCCAAACGCCGAAATCCCAAACGCCGAAATCCCAAATTTCGAAATCCCAAGGCCGAAATACCGAAGCATGAACTACCAAATGGTCGAAATCCCAAAGGCCGAAATCCAAAGGGGCGAAATCCCAAAGGCCGAAATCCAAAGGGGCGAAATCCCAAAGGCTGAAATTCCAAAGATCGACATCCCAAAGGCCGAAATCCCAAAGGCTCAAATCCCAAGGGCCGAAATCCCAACGGCCGAAATTCCAAAGGCCGAATTCCCAAATGTCGAAATCCCAAGGCCGAAATCCCAAAGGCCGAAATCCAAAGGGCCGAAATCCCAAACGCCGAAATCCCAAAGGCCGAAATCCCAAAGGCCGAAATAACAAAGGCCGAAATCCTAGGGGCCGAAATCAAAAAGGCTGAAATTCCAAAGACCGACATCCCAAGAGCCGAAATCCCAAAGACCGAAAAACCAAAGGCCGAAATACAAAGGGCCGAAATCCCAAAGGCTGAAATTCCAAAGACCGACATCGCAAAAGCCGAAATCTCAAAGGCCGAAATCCCAAAGGCCGAAAACCCAAGGCCGAAATACCAAAGGATGACTTCCCAAAGGTCGAAATCCCAAAGGATGAAATCCCAAAGGCCGAAATCCCAAGGCCCAAATACCAAAGCATGAATTCCCAAAAGGCCGAAATCCCAAAGCCCGAAATCCCAAAGGCGGAAATTCCAAAGGCCGAAATCCCAAACGAAAGAATCCCAAAGGCCGAAATACCAAAGGATGACTTCCCAAAGGTCGAAATCCCAAGGGCCGAAATCCCAAGGCCGAAATCAGAAAGGCCGAAATCCCAAACGCCGAAATCCCAAACGCCGAAATCCCAAATTTCGAAATCCCAAGGCCGAAATACCGAAGCATGAACTACCAAATGGTCGAAATCCCAAAGGCCGAAATCCCAAAGGCCGAAATCCCAAGGTCCGAAATCCCAAAGGCTGAAATTCCAAAGGCCGAAATCTCAAAGGCCGAAATCCCAAAGGTTGAAATCCCAAAGGCCGAAATCCAAAGGGCCTAAATCCCAAATGTTGAAATCCCAAAGGCCGAAATCCAAAGTGGCGAAATCCCAAAGGCTGAAATTCCAAAGATCGACATCCCAAAGGCCGAAATCCCAAAGGCCGAAATCCCAAAGACCGAAATCACAAACGCCGATATCCTAAAGGCGGAAATTCCAAAGGCCGAAATCTCAAATACCGAAATCCCAAAGGGCGAAATCCCAAAGGGCGAAATCCCAAAGGCCGAAATCCAAGGGGTCGAAATCCCAAAGGCTGAAATTCCAAAGACCGACATCCCAAAAGCAGAAATCCCAAAGGCCGAAATCCCAATAGCCGAAATCCCAAAGGCCGAAATCCCAAAAGCCGAAATCACAAAGGCCGATATCCTAAAGGCGGAAATTCCAAAGGCCGAAATCCCAAAGACCGAAATCCCAAAGGCCGAAATCCCAAAGGCCGATGTCCCAAAGGCGGAAATTCGAAAGGCCGAAATCCCAAACGATGATTTCCCAGAAGGCCGAAATCCGAAAGGACGAAATCCCAAAAGCCGAAATCACAAAGGCCGAAATCCAAGGGGCCGAAATCCCAAAGGCTGAAATTCCAAAGACCGACATCCCAAAAGCCGAAATCCCAAAGGCCGAAATACCAAAGGCCGAAATCCCAATAGCCGAAATCCGAAAGGCCGAAATCCCAAAAGCCGAAATCACAAAGGCCGATATCCTAAAGGCGGAAATTCCAAAGGCCGAAATCCCAAAGACCGAAATCCCAAAGGCCGAAATCCCAAAGACCGAAATCCCAAAGGCCGAAATCCCAAAGGCCGATGTCCCAAAGGCGGAAATTCGAAAGGCCGAAATCCCAAACGATGATTTCCCAGAAGGCCGAAATCCGAAAGGACGAAATCCCGAAGACCTAACCCCCAAAGGATGAATTCCCAAAAGGCCGAAACCCCGAAGGCCGAAATCGCAAAGGCCGAAATTCCAACGGCCGAAATCTCAAAGCCCGAAATCCCAAAGGCTCAAATCCGAAAGTCCGACATCCAAAGGGCCGAAATCCCACAGGCTGAAATTCCAAAGGCCGAAATCTCAAAGGCCGAAATCCCAAAGGCCGAAATCCCAAAAGCCGAAATCCCAAAGGCCGAACTCCCAAGGGACGAAATCCCAAGGGCTGAAATCCCTAAGATCGAAATCCCAAAGGCCGAAATCTCAAAGACCGAAATCCCAAACGCTGAAATCCCAATGGCCGAAATCCCAAAGGCCGAAATCCCAAAGTCCGAAATCCCAAAGGCCGAAATCCCAAAGGCCGAAATCCCAAAGGATGAATTGCCAAGAGGTCGAAATCCCAAAGGCCGAAGTCTCAAAGGCCGAAATCCCAAAGGCTGAAATCCCAAAGTCCAAAATCCAATGGGCCGAAATCCCATAGGCAAGAATTCCAAAGGCCTCAATCTCAAAGACCGAAGTCCCAAAGGCTGAAATTCCAAGGACCGACATCCCAAAGGCCGAAATCCCCAAGGCCGAAATCCCAAAGGCCGAAATCCCAAAAGCCGAAATCACAAAGGCCGTTATCCTAAAGGCGGAAACCCCAAAGGATGATTTCCCAAAAGGCCGAAATCCGAATGGTCGAAATCCCAAAGGCCTAAACCCCAAAGGATGAATTCCCAAAAGGCCGAAATTCAAGGGCCCATATCTCAAGGGCCGAAATCCCAAGGGGCGAAATTCCAATGGTCGAAATCCCAAAGGCCGAAATCTCAAATGCCGAAATCCCAAGGCCGAAATCTCAAACACCGAAATCCAAAGGGCCGAAATACCAAAGGCTGAAATTCCAAAGACCACCATCCCAAAGGCCGAAATCCCAAATTCCGAAATCTCAAAGGCCTAAACCCCAAAGGATGAATTCCCAAGAGGCCGAAATCCCAAATGCCGAAACCCCAAAGCGCGAAATCCCAAAGGCCGATATCCTAAAGGCGGAAATTCCAAAGGCCTAATCCGAAAGACCGACATCCCAAAGGCCGAAATGCAAAGGCCGAAATCCCAAAGGCCGAAATCACAAAGGCCGAAATCTCATAGGCCGAAATCCCAAAGGCCGAAATCCAAGGGGTCGAAATCCCAAAGGCTGAAATTCCAACGACCGACATCCCAAGAGCCGAAATCCCCAAGATCGAAATACCAAAGGCCGAAATCCCAATGGCTGAAATCCCAAAGGCCGAAATCCCAAAGGCCGAAACCACAAAGGCCGATATTCTAAAGGCGGAAATCCCAAACGCCGAAATCCCATAGGCCGAAATAACAAAGGCCGAAATCCCAAAGGTCGAAGTCCCAAAGGCCGAATTCCCAAATGTCAAAATCCCAAGGCCGAAATCCCAAAGGCCGAAATCCCAAATGTCGAAATCCCAAGACCGAAATCCCGAAGGATGAATTCCCAAAAGGCCGAAATCCCAAGGCCTGAAATCCCAAGAGCCGAAATCCCAAAGGCCGAAATCTCGAAAGTCCAAATCCCAACGGTCGAAATCCCAAAGGCCGATATCCCAAGGGCCGACATCCCAAGGGCCGAAAATCCAATGGTCGAAATCCCAAAGGCCGAATTCTCAAAGGAAGAAATCCCAATGGCTGAAATCCCAAAGGCCGAAATTCCAAAGGTCGAAATTCCAAAGGCAGAAATCCCAAAGGCCGACATCCAAAATGTCGAAATCCCAATGCCGAAATCTCAAACGCCGAAATCCAAAGGGCCGAAATACGAAAGGCTGAAATTCCAAAGACCGACATGCCAAAGGCCGAAATCTCAAACGCCGAAATCCCAAAGACCGACATTGCAAAGGCCGAAATCCGGAGGCCGAAATCACAATGGACGATATCCTAAAGGCGGAAATTCGAAATTCCGAAATCCCAAAGACCGAAACCCCAAAGGCCGAAATCCCAAAGGCCGATATCCCTAAGGCGGAAATTCCAAAGGCCGAAATCCCAAAGGATGATTTCCCAGAAGGCCGAAAACCAAAAGGTTGAAATCCCAAAGGCCGAAACCCCAAGGGCCGAAATCCCAAAGGCCGAAATCCCAAAGGTCGAAATCCCAAAGGCCGAAATCCCAAGGGCTGAAATCCCAAAGACCGAAATCCAAAGAGCCGAAATCCCATAGGCTGAAATTCCAAAGACCGACATCCCAGAGGCCGAAATCCCAAAGGCCGAAATCCCAAATGTCGAAATCCCAAGACCGAAATCCCGAAGGATGAATTCCCAAAAGGCCGAAATCCCAAGGCCCGAAATCCCAAGAGCCGAAATCCCAAAGGCCGAAAGCTCGAAAGTCCAAATCCCAACGGTCGAAATCCCAAAGGCCGATATCCCAAGGGCCGATATCCCAAGGCCCGAAATCCCAAAGGTCGAAATCCCAAAGGCCGAAATCACAAAGACCGAAATCCCAAAGGCCGAAATCCAAGGGGCCGAAATCCCAGAGGCTGAAATTCCAAAGACCGACATCCCCAAAGCCGAAATCCCAAAGGCCGAAATCCCAAAGGCCGAAATCCCAAAGGCCGAAATCACAATGGCCGATATCCTAAAGGCGGAAGTTCCAAAGGACGAAATCCCAAACGTCGAAATCCCAAATGCCGATATCCCAAAGGCCGAAATCCCAAATGCCGAAATCCCAAGACGGAAAATCCAAAGGATGAATTGCCAAAAGGTCGAAATCCCAAAGGCCGAAAACTCAAAGGCCGAAATCCCAAAGGCTGAAATCCCAAAGTCCGAAATCCAAAGGGCCGAAATCCCAAAGGCTGAAATTCCAAAGGCCTCAATCTCAAAGGCCGAAATCCCAAAGGCTGAAATCCCAAAGACCGAAATCCAAAGAGCCGAAATCCCAAAGGCTGAAATTCCAAAGACCGACATCCCAAAGGCCGAAATCCCAAAGGCCGAAATCACAATGGCCGATATCCTAAAGGCGGAAATTCCACAGGACGAAATCCCAAACGCCGAAATCCCAAAGGCCGAAATCCCAAAGACCGAAATCCCTAAGCCCGAAATCCCAAGTGTCGAAATCCCAAGACCGAAATCCCGAAGAATGAAATCCCAAAAGGCCTAAATCCCAAAGGCCGAAATCCCAAAGGCCCAAATCCCAAAAGCCGAAATCACAAAGGCCGATATCCTAAAGGCGGAGATCCCAAAGGATGATTTCCCAAAAGGCCGAAATCAGAATGGTCGAAATCCCAAAGGCCTAAACCCCAAAGGCCGAAATCCCAAAGGCCGAAATCGGAAAGGCCGAAATCCAAAAGGCCGATATCCCAAAGGCAGAAATCCCAAAGGCCGAAATCCCAAAGGCCAAAATCCCAAAGGACGATATCCCGAAGTCCGAAATCCCAAAGGCCAAAAATCCCAAAGGCCGATATCCCAAAGGCGGAAATTCCAAAGGCCGAAGTCCCAAAGGATGATTTCCCAAAAGGCCGAAATCCGAAAGGTCGAAATCCCAAAGGCCTAAGTCCCAAGGGCCGAAATCCCAAAGGCCGAAATCCAAAAGGCGGAAATTCCAAAGTCCGACATCCAAAGGGCCGAAATCCCAAAGGCTGAAATTCCAAAGGCCGAAATCCCAAAGGCCGATATCCCAAAGGCCGAAATCCCAAAGGTCGAAATACCAAAGCCCGAAATCCCAAACGCCGAAATCCCAAAGGCTGATATCCCAAGGGCCGAAATCCTAAAGGTCGAAATTCCAAAGGCGAAAATCCCAAAGGCCGAAATCCCAAATGTCGAAATCCCAAGGCGGAAATTCCAAAGGCCGAAATCTGAAACGCCGAAATCCCAAACGTCGAAATCCCAAGGGCCGCAAGCCCAAAGGCTGAAATTCCAAAGGCCGAAATCTCAAAGGCCGAAATCCCAAAGGCCGAGATCCCAAAGACCGAAATCCCAAATGTCGAAATCCCAAAGGCCGAAATCCAAAGGGCCGAAATCCCAAAGGCGGAGATTCCAAAGGCCGAAATCCCAAAGGCCGATATCCTAAAGGTCGAAATTCCAAAGGCCGAAATCCCAAAGGCCGAAATCCAAAATGTCGAAATCCCAAGACCGAAATCCCGAAGGCCGAAATCCCAAAGGCTGAAATTCCGAAAGACCGACATCCCAAAGGCCGAAATCCTAAAGGCCGAAATCCAAATGGTCGAAATCACAAAGGATGAGTTCCCAAAAGGCCGATATCCCAAAGGCGGAAATTCCAAAGGCCGAAATCCCAAAATATGATTTCCCAAAAGGTCGAAATCCGAAAGATCGAAATCCCAAAGGCCTAAATCCCAAGGTCCGAAATCCCAATGGTAAAAATCCCAAAAGCCGATACCTTAAATGTCGAAACCCTAAGGCCGAAATCCTAAAACGTTTAAAACATAAAGTCTGAAATCCCAAAGGCTGAAATTCCAAAGACCGACTTCCCAAAGTCCGAAATCCTAAAGGTCGAAATTCCAAAGGCCGAGATCCCAAAGGCCGAAATCCTGATGGTCGAAATTCCCAAGGCCGAAATCCCAAAGGCCGAAATCCCAAATGTCGAAATCCCAAATGTCGAAATCCCAAAGGCCGAAATCCAAAGGGCCGAAATACCAAAGGATGAAATTCCAAAAGACCGACATCCCAAGGGCCGAAATCCTAAAGGCCGAAATCCCAAAGGCCGAAATCCCAAAGGCCGAAATCCCAAAGGCCGAAATCCCAAGGGCCGAGATCCCAAAGGTCGAAATTCCAAACGAAGAAATCCCAAAGGCCGAAATCCCAAATGTCGAAATCCCAAAGGCCTAAATCCCAAAGGATGAATTCCGAAAAGGCCGAAATCCCAAAGGCCGAAATCCCAAAGACCGAAATCCAAAAGGCCGCAATCCCAAAGGCTGAAATCCCAAAGGCCGATATCCCAAAGGCGGACATTCCAAAGGCCGAAATCCCAAAAGATGATTTCCCAAAAGGCCGTAATCGGAATGGTCGAAATCCCAAAGGCTTAAATCCCAAAGGATGAATTCCCAAAAGGCCGAAATCCCAAAGGCCGAAATCCCAAAGGCTGATATCACAAGGGCCGATATCCTAATGGCGGAAATTCCAAAGGCCGAAATCCCATAGGCCGAAATCCCAAATGTCGAAATCCCAAAGGCCCAAATCCCAAAGGCCGAAATCCAAGGGACCGAAATCCCAAAGGCTGAAATTCCAAAGACCGACATCCCAAAAGCCGAAATTCCAAAGACTGACATCCCAAAAGCCTAAATCCCAAAGGCCGAAATACCAGAGACCGAAATCCCAATGCCCGAAATCCCCAAGGCCGAAATCCCAAAGGCCGAAATCCCAAAGGCCGAAATCACAAAGGCCGATATCCTAAAGGCGGAAATTCCAAAGGCCGAAATCCCAAAGGCCGAAATCCAAAATGTCGAAATACCAAGACCGAAATCCCGAAGGCCGAAATCCCAAAGGCTGAAATTCCGAAAGACCGACATCCCAAAGGCCGAAATCCTAAAGGCCGAAATCCAAATGGTCGAAATCACAAAGGATGAGTTCCCAAAAGGCCGATATCCCAAAGGCGGAAATTCCAAAGGCCGAAATCCCAAAACATGATTTGCCAAAAGGTCGAAATCCGAAAGATCGAAATCCCAAAGGCCTAAATCCCAAGGTCCGAAATCCCAACGGTAAAAATCCCAAAAGCCGATACCTTAAATGTCGAAAGCCTAAGGCCGAAATCCTAAAACGTTTAAAACATAAAGTCTGAAATCCCAAAGGCTGAAATTCCAAAGACCGACTTCCCAAAGTCCGAAATCCTAAAGGTCGAAATTCCAAAGGCCGAGATCCCAAAGGCCGAAATCCTGATGGTCGAAATTCCAAAGGCCGAAATCCCAAAGGCCGAAATCCCAAATGTCGATATCCCAAATGTCGAAATCCCAAAGGCCGAAATCCAAAGGGCCGAAATACCAAAGGATGAAATTCCAAAAGACCGACATCCCAAGGGCCGAAATCCTAAAGGCCGAAATCCCAAAGGCCGAAATCCCAAAGGCCGAAATCCCAAAGGCCGAAATCCCAAGGGCCGAGATCCCAAAGGTCGAAATTCCAAACGAAGAAATCCCAAAGGCCGAAATCCCAAATGTCGAAATCCCAAAGGCCTAAATCCCAAAGGATGAATTCCGAAAAGGCCGAAATCCCAAAGGCCGAAATCCCAAAGACCGAAATCCAAAAGGCCGCAATCCCAAAGGCTGAAATCCCAAAGGCCGATATCCCAAAGGCGGACATTCCAAAGGCCGAAATCCCAAAAGATGATTTCCCAAAAGGCCGTAATCGGAATGGTCGAAATCCCAAAGGCTTAAATCCCAAAGGATGAATTCCCAAAAGGCCGAAATCCCAAAGGCCGAAATCCCAAAGGCTGATATCCCAAGGGCCGATATCCTAATGGCGGAAATTCCAAAGGCCGAAATCCCATAGGCCGAAATCCCAAATGCCGAAATCCCAAAGGCCCAAATCCCAAAGGCCGAAATCCAAGGGACCGAAATCCCAAAGGCTGAAATTCCAAAGACCGACATCCCAAAAGCCGAAATTCCAAAGACTGACATCCCAAGAGCCGAAATCCCAAAGGCCGAAATACCAGAAACCGAAATCCCAATGCCCGAAATCCCCAAGGCCGAAATCCCAAAGGCCGAAATCCCAAAGGCCGAAATCACAATGGCCGATATCCTAAAGGCGGAAATTCCACAGGACGAAATCCCAAACGCCGAAATCCCAAAGGCCGAAATCCCAAATACCGAAATCCCTAAGCCCGAAATCCCAAGTGTCGAAATCCCAAGACCGAAATCCCGAAGAAAGAAATCCCAAAAGGCCTAAATCCCAAAGGCCGAAATCCCAAAGGCCGAAATCCCAAAAGCCGAAATCACAAAGGCCGATATCCTAAAGGCGGAGATCCCAAAGGATGATTTCCCAAAAGGCCGAAATCAGAATGGTCGAAATCCCAAAGGCCTAAACCCCAAAGGCCGAAATCCCAAAGGCCGAAATCGGAAAGGCCGAAATCCAAAAGGCCGATATCCCAAAGGCAGAAATCCCAAAGGCCGAAATCCCAAAGGCCAAAATCCCAAAGGACGATATCCCGAAGTCCGAAATCCCAAAGGCCAAAAATCCCAAAGGCCGATATCCCAAAGGCGGCAATTCCAAAGGCCGAAGTCCCAAAGGATGATTTCCCAAAAGGCCGAAATCCGAAAGGTCGAAATCCCAAAGGCCTAAGTCCCAAGGGCCGAAATCCCAAAGGCCGAAATCCAAAAGGCGGAAATTCCAAAGTCCGACATCCAAAGGGCCGAAATCCCAAAGGCCGATATCCCAAAGGCCGAAATCCCAAAGGTCGAAATACCAAAGCCCGAAATCCCAAACGCCGAAATCCCAAAGGCTGATATTCCAAGGGCCGAAATCCTAAAGGTCGAAATTCCAAAGGCGAAAATCCCAAAGGCCGAAATCCCAAATGTCGAAATCCCAAGGCGGAAATTCCAAAGGCCGAAATCTGAAACGCCGAAATCCCAAAGGTCGAAATCCCAAGGGCCGCAAGCCCAAAGGCTGAAATTCCAAAGGCCGAAATCTCAAAGGCCGAAATCCCAAAGGCCGAGATCCCAAAGACCGAAATCCCAAATGTCGAAATCCCAAAGGCCGAAATCCAAAGGGCCGAAATCCCAAAGGCGGAGATTCCAAAGGCCGAAATCCCAAAGGCCGATATCCTAAAGGTCGAAATTCCAAAGGCCGAAATCCCAAAGGCCGAAATCCAAAATGTCGAAATCCCAAGACCGAAATCCCGAAGGCCGAAATCCCAAAGGCTGAAATTCCGAAAGACCGACATCCCAAAGGCCGAAATCCTAAAGGCCGAAATCCAAATGGTCGAAATCACAAAGGATGAGTTCCCAAAAGGCCGATATCCCAAAGGCGGAAATTCCAAAGGCCGAAATCCCAAAATATGATTTCCCAAAAGGTCGAAATCCGAAAGATCGAAATCCCAAAGGCCTAAATCACAAGGTCCGAAATCCCAATGGTAAAAATCCCAAAAGCCGATACCTTAAATGTCGAAACCCTAAGGCCGAAATCCTAAAACGTTTAAAACATAAAGTCTGAAATCCCAAAGGCTGAAATTCCAAAGACCGACTTCCCAAAGTCCGAAATCCTAAAGGTCGAAATTCCAAAGGCCGAGATCCCAAAGGCCGAAATCCTGATGGTCGAAATTCCAAAGGCCGAAATCCCAAAGGCCGAAATCCCAAATGTCGAAATCCCAAAGGCCGAAATCCAAAGGGCCGAAATACCAAAGGATGAAATTCCAAAAGACCGACATCCCAAGGGCCGAAATCCTAAAGGCCGAAATCCCAAAGGCCGAAATCCCAAAGGCCGAAATCCCAAAGGCTGAAATCCCGAAGGCCGATATCCCAAAGGCGGACATTCCAAAGGCCGAAATCCCAAAAGATGATTTCCCAAAAGGCCGTAATCGGAAAGGTCGAAATCCCAAAGGCTTAAATCCCAAAGGATGAATTCCCAAAAGGCCGAAATCCCAAAGGCCGAAATCCCAAAGGCTGATATCCCAAGGGCCGATATCCTAAAGGCGGAAATTCCAAAGGCCGAAATCCCATAGGCCGAAATCCCAAATGTCGAAATCCCAAAGGCCCAAATCCCAAAGGCCGAAATCCAAGGGACCGAAATCCCAAAGGCTGAAATTCCAAAGACCGACATCCCAAAAGCCGAAATTCCAAAGACTGACATCCCAAAAGCCGAAATCCCAAAGGCCGAAATACCAGAGACCGAAATCCCAATGCCCGAAATCCCCAAGGCCGAAATCCCAAAGGCCGAAATCCCAAAGGCCGAAATCCCAAAGGCCGAAATCACAAAGGCCGATATCCTAAAGGCGGAAATTCCAAAGGCCGAAATCTCAAACGCCGAAATCCCAAAGCCCGAAATCCCAAAGGCCGAAATCCCAAAGGCTGATATCCCAAGGGCCGATATCCTAAAGGTCGAAATTCCAAAGGCGGAAATCACAAAGGCCGAAATCCCAAATGTCGAAATCCCAAGGCGGAAATTCCAAAGGCCGAAATCTCAAACACCGACTTCCCAAAGGCCGAAATCCTAAAGGTCGAAATCCCAAATGTCGAAATCCCAAGGCCGAAATCCCAAAGGCCGAAATCCCAAAGACTGAAATTCCAAACGCCGAAATCCACAGGGCCGAAATCCCAAAGTTTGAAATTCGAAAGATCGAAATACCGAAGGCCGAAATCCCAAAGGCTGAAATCCCAAGGGCCGAAATCCCAAAGGTCGAAATTCCAAAGGCCGAAATCCCAAACGTCGAAATCCCAAGCCGAAATCCCAAAGGATGATTTACCAAAAGGCCGAAATCCGAATGGTCGAAATCCCAAAGGCCTAAATCCCAAAGGATGAATTCCCAAAATGGCGAAATCCCAAAAGGCCGAAATCCTAAAGGCCGATATCACAAAGGCGGAAATTCCAAAGGCCGAAATCCCAAACGCCGAAACCCTAAAGGCCGAAATCCCAAAGGCCGAAATCACAAATTTCGAAATCCCAAAGGCTTAAATCCCAAATGCCGCAATCCTAAAGGTCCAAATCCCAATGGCCGAAATCCAAAGGGCCGAAATCCCATAGGCGGAAATTCCAAAGGCCGAAATCCCAAAGGCCGAAATCCTAAAGGTCGAAATTCCAAAGGTCGAAATCCCAAAAGTTGATTTCCCAAACGGCCGAAATCCAAAAGGCCGATTTCCCAAAGGCGGAAATTGCAAAGGCTGAAATCCCAAAGGATGTTTTCCCAAAAGGCCGAACACCAAAACGTCGAAATACCAAAGGCCGAAATCCTAAAACGTTTAAAACATGAAGTCTGAAATCCCAAAGGCCGAAATCCCAAAGGCTGAAATTCCAAAGACCGACTTCCCAAAGGCCGAAATTCCAAAGGCCGAAATCCCAAATGCCGAAATCCCAAATGTCGAAATCCCAAGGCCGAAATCCCAAAGGATGATTTGCCAAAAGGCCGAAATCCGAATGGTCGAAATCCCAAAGGCCTAAATCCCAAAAGGCCGAAATCCCAAAGGCCGAAATCCAAAAGGCCGATATCCCAAAGCCGGAAATTCCAAAGGTCGAAATCCCAAAGGATGATTTCGCAAAAGGCCGAAATCCGACAGATCGACATCCCAAAGGCCGAAATCCCAAAGGCCGAAATCCCAATGGACGAAATCCAAAGGGCCGAAATCCCATAGGCGGAAATTCCAAAGGCCCAAATCCCAAAGGCCGAAATCCTAAAGGTCGAAATTCCAAAGGCCGAGATCCCAAAGGCCGAAATCCTAAAGGTCGAAATTCCAAAGGCCGAAATCCCAAATGTCGAAATCCCAAGGCCGAAATCCCAAAGGCCGAAATCAAAAGGGCCGAAATCCCAAAGGCTGAAATTCCAAAAGACCGACATCCCAAAGGCCGAAATCCTAAAGGGCGAAATCCCAAAGGCCGAAGGCTGAAATCCCAAGGGCCGAAATCCCAAGTGCTGAAATCCCAAAGGCCGATATCCCAAAGGCGGAAATTCCAAAGGCCGAAATCCCAAAAGTTGATTTCCCAAATGGCCGAAATCCAAAAGGCCGCTTTCCCAAAGGCGGAAATTCCAAAGGCTGAAATCCCAAAGGATGATTTCCCAAAAGGCCGAACTCCAAAAGGTCGAAATACCAAAGGCCGAAATCCTAAAATGTCTAAAACATGAAGTCTGAAATCCCAAAGGCCGAAATCCCAAAGGCTGAAATTCCAAAGACCGACTTCCCAAAGGCCGAAATCCAAAGGCCGAAATCCCAAATGCCGAAATCCCAAATGTCGAAATCCCAAGGCCGAAATCCCAAAGGATGACTGCCCAAAAGGCCGAAATCCCAAAGCCCGAAATCGCAAAGGCTGAAATCCCAAATGTCGAAATCCCAAAGGCCTAAATCCCAAAGGATGAATTCCCAAATGGCCGACATCCCAAAGGCCGAAATCCAAACGGCCTATATCCCAAAGCCGGAAATTCCAAAGGTCGAAATCCCAAAGGATGATTTCCCAAAAGGCCGAAATCCGAAAGATCGACATCCCAAAGGCCGAAATCCCAAAGGCCGAAATCCCAAAGGCCGAAATCCCAAGGCCGAAATACCAAAGGATGAATTCCCAAAAGGCCGAAATCCCAAAGACCGAAATCCCAAAGGCCGAAATCCAAAAGGCGGAAATTCCAAAGGCCGAAATCCCAAAGGTCGAAATCCCAAAGACCGAAATC